>NW_027363299.1:282500-377500 GCF_046119375.1 Phyllobates terribilis | reverse complement strand
GGGGCCCTTGCTACTCTTAATCCACCCCTGAGTGAGACTAATACTGTACAACCAAATTGGCTCAGCACAAAAGGTTTCTTCAGATGTGGAGCCAATCGGTGCAAAGCGTGTCTACATGCGGTTAAAACAGATAGTTTTATGTCCTTAAGTAATGATAGAGAATATAAAATTCATGATTTCCTCAATTGTAATTCATCAGGGGAGTCCCTGTGGATTTTCACATTGGATACCACAGGGGTTAAATTCAAGACAGGATCTGATACTGCAGTATTAAGAAATATAATTCTGCATTTATTTCCATGCATGTACACTGGGTACGGAAAGTATTCAGACCCCTTTACATTTTTCACTCTTTGTTTCATTGCAGCCATTTGGTAAATTCTAAAAAGTTCATTTTTTTCTCATTAAAGTCCACTCTGCACCCCATCTTGTCTGAAAGAAAACAGAAATGAAGAAATTTTTGCAAAATTTAATAAAAAAGAAAAACTGAAATATCACACGGGCATAAGTATTCAGACCCTTTGCTCAGTATTGAGTAGAAGCACCCTTTTGGGCTAGTACAGCCATGAGTCTTCTTGGAAATTATGCAACAAGTTTTTCACACCAGCATTTTGGGATCCTCTGCCATTCTTCCTTGCAGATCCTCTCCAGTTCCGTCAGGATGAATGGGAAACGTTGGTGGACAGCCATTTTCAGGTCTCTCCAAAGATGCTCAATTGGGTTTAGGTCAGGGCTCTGGCTGGGCCAGTCAAGAATGGTCACATAGTTGTTCTGAAGCCACTCCTTTGTTATTTTAGCTGTGTGCTTAGGGTCATTGTCTTGTTGGAAGGTGAACCTTTGGCCAAGTCTGAGGTGCAGAGCACTCTGGAAGAGGTTTTCATCCAGGATATCTCTGTACTTGGCCGCATTCATGTTTCCTTCAATTGCAACCAGTCGTCCTGTCCCTGCAGCTGAAAAACACACCCATAGCATGATACTGCTGTTATGATCTGCTACAAGAACTAAGGAAAGAGAGGAAATCTGTCCATACAATAGGACTAAGCTGATTCCTTACGATGCAGCGGGCAACCTGTTCCTTGCAAACAGACCCGCCTATGTCCGCGGCTAATCTGAACACAGACCTATAGATTAAAGGGAGGGGTCCCTAAAAGAACTAAGGACTGGGACAAAACTGGACACCTCCTGGCAGAAGTAGTAGCAGAAGAAGACAAACAGACAAAAGTACTTAGTGGTCCAAGGACCAAACAAACTAGAGAGATACAGTAGGTACAAAGCACCTGGCTAGATTAAGAGTCAAAGTAACACTGAAGTCCAGCAAAGCCTGAAGGGCGGAGCTGGAATAAATAGGCAGAAGGTCACATGACCACAAAATAGAAAAAACTAACAGGAGGGTTCTAACAACTGCCACCACCATGTTTCACTGTTGGGATTGTATTAGGCAGGTGATGAGCAGTGCCTGGTTTTCTCCACACATACCACTTAGAATTATCACCAAAAAGTTCTATCTTCGTCTCATCAGACCAGAGAATCTTATTTCTCATAGTCTGGGAGTCCTTCATGTGTTTTTGAGCAAACTCTATGCGGGCTTTCATATGAGGAGAGGCTTCCATCTGGCCACTCTGCCATAAAGGCCCAACTGGGGAAGGGCTGCAGTGATAGTTGACTATGTGGAACTTTCTCCCATCTCCCTACTGCATCTCTGGAGCTCAGCCACAGTGATCTTGGGGTTATTCTTTACCTCTCTCACCAAGGCTCTTCTCCCACGATTGCTCAGTTTGGCTGGACGGCCAGGTCTAGGAAGACTTCTGGTGGTCCCAAACTTCTTCCATTTAAGGATTATGGAGGCCACTGTGCTCTTATGAACCTTGGGTAATGCAGAAATTCTTTTATAACCTTGGCTAGATCTGTGCCTTGCCACAATTCGGTCTCTGAGCTCCTTGGGCAGTTCGTTTGAGCTCATGATTCTCATTTGGTCTGACATGTAGTGTGAGCTGTGGGGTCTTATATAGACAGGTGTGTGCCTTTCCAAATCAAGTCCTATCAGTTTAATTAAACACATTTGGACTCCATTGAAGGAGTAGAACCATCTCAAGGAGGATCACAAGGAAATGGACAGCATGTGACTTAAATATGAGTGTCTGAGCAAAGGATCTGAATACTTATGACCATGTGATATTTCAGTTTTTCTTTTTTAATAAATTTGCAAAAAAATTCTATATTGCTGTTTTTTTCAGTCAAGATGGGGTGCAGAGTGTACTTTAATGAGAAAAAAATGAACTTTTTAGAATTTATCAAATGGCTGCAATGAAACAAAGAGTGAAAAATTTAAAGGAGTCTGAATACTTTCCGTACTCACTGTATGTATCTATATAAACTGCTCCAAAAATAAAGGGAACACTTAAAACAACAGAATATAACTCCAAGTAAATCAAACTTCTGTGAAATCAAACTGTCCACTTAGGAAGCAACACTGATTGACAATCAATTTCACATGCTGATGTGCAAATGGAATAGAGGATAGATGGAAATTATTGGCAATTATCAAGACAACCTCAATAAAGGAGTGGTTCTGCAGGTGGGGACCACAGACCACATCTCAGTACCAATGCTTTCTGGCTAATGTTTTGGTCACTTTTGAATGTTGGTTGTGCTTTCACACTCGTGGTAGCATGACACAGACTCTACAACCCACAGAAGTTGCTCAGATAGTGCAGCTCATCCAGGATGGCACATCAATGCGAGCTGTGGCAAGAAGGTTGGCTGTGTCCAGAGGCTGGAGGCGCTACCAGGAGACAGGCCAGTACACCAGGAGATGTGGAGGGGGCCGTAGGAGGGCAACAACCCAGCAGCAGGACCGCTACCTCCGCCTTTGTGAAAGGAGGAACAGGAGGAGCACTGCCAGAGCCCTGCAAAATGACCTCCAGCAGGCCACAAATGTGCATGTGTTTGCACAAACGGTTAGATACCGACTCCATGAGGGTGGTATGAGGGCCCGACGTCCACAGATAGGGGTTGTGCTCACAGCCCAACACCATGCAGGACGCTTGGCATTTGCCACAGAACACCAGGATTGGCAAAGTTGCCACTCGCGCCCTGTGCTCTTCGTAGATGAAAGCAGGTTCACACTGAGCACATGTGACAGACGTGACAGAGTCTGGAGACGCCGTGGAGAGTGACATCCTTCAGCATGACCGGTTTGGCAGTGGGTGAGTAATGGTGTGGGGTGGCATTTCTTTGGAGAGCCGCACAGCCCTCCATGTGCTCGCCAGAGGTAGCCTGACTTCCATTAGGTACCGAGATGAGATCCTCAGACCCCTTGTGAGACCATATGCTGGTGCGGTTGGCCCTGGGTTCCTCATAATGCTGGACAATGGCAGACCTCATGTGGCTGGAGTGTGTCAGCAGTTCCTGCAAGATGGAGGAATTGAAGCTATGGACTGGCCCGCCCGTTCCCCAGACCTGAATCCGATTGAGCACATCTGGGACATCATGTCTCGCTCCATCCGCCAACGTCACGTTGCACCAAAGACTGTCCAGGAGTTGGCGGATGCTTTAGTTCAGGTCTGGGAGGAGATCCCACAGGAGACCATCTGCAACCTCATCAGGAGCATGCCCAGGCGTTGTAGGGAGGTCATACAGGCACGTGGATATATATATACATATATATATATATATATATATATATATATATATATATATATATATATATATATATGCCTTTTTGTCATTCTAGTAGTAGGGCCATAATTAAGACATGATTTGTTGAAACGTGTAGGTCTGTAAGCTATGATAGTTGCACATTTGCTGTATTCTTTGTGGAGCAGTGTTTTATATGGCTAATAAAAGCTAAGTTTTAATATTTTTTCTACTAAACAAACCTTTACGCTGGATCATTTGCACTTTTCCCTTGTCTGACTGCACTTACGTTTTGCCCTGGTACCACTTATCTGCATCTCCAGAAGTTTCCCATTTCTCTATTATACTCTTCAAATTACATTTTGAGACTTTCTCCTCCTGCTGTTGCACATATTTTTTTCCCTTCATCTGCACAGGTATCATTAATCTATCAACTATAATGGCCGTACCAGGTCCTGCAGGTCCTGTATCCCGTACACATGACGTGGGCAGTGCACGGCATGCCGCTAGTTTTTATTCTGAGTGCTCTTATATACGGTGGTAGTTTTACACAATGTTGAGCCTGTGATTTGCAGAGTGAAATGTCTGACTGCTAGAACAGAAGTATACGGCAGATTCTACAGCATGGATACATAAAGGACGTCCTGGGGGAATATACCTCCCTCCAACACTCGTCCAGTCCCTGCCTCACACTAGAGACATTTATAATAACTCCAGGACTATG
Organism: Phyllobates terribilis; assembly: GCF_046119375.1. NCBI lineage: Eukaryota > Metazoa > Chordata > Amphibia > Anura > Dendrobatidae > Phyllobates > Phyllobates terribilis. The sequence continues at coordinate 373,140 of NW_027363299.1, read as the reverse complement.
GAGCTGGTCATTTTCTCATAATCTGTGGCCATTATTAGTGATCTCACATTGTACGGTAATATCACCCTGGAGGTTGTGATGTATTTAGTGTAATAGCGCCATCTAGAATATACAGTATATATCAGGCGATACCATGCTTACTATAGTTAGTCGTCTTCTGTGCCCTCTATAGCTATCTATTATACTTTATATTTCTTTATAATAATTTATAATAAATTACTCGATAGTTTTACAGCTTTATGATGTTTATTAATCTGCTGAAATGATAAAAGAAAGTCGAACCTTACAGTGGACACAGGTGGAAGTGTCCTCCATGATGGTGTAGGCTGAGGTGGAGCAAGTATTTAGTCAGTGGGGGATCAAGATGACGAGTATTCCCCAGGGTTCCCTGTTATCAGGGAGGGACCCGGTGTATGCAATCAAAAGATCTTATCCTCTGACCGGCTTTGTGCCATCAACAGGTAATGATCCTCTGTCCGGCTGTGTGCCATCAACAGGTAATGACCATCCGGCAGTCCGACATCAACTGGTCATCACCCTCCAGCTGTGTGCCATCAACAGGTAATGACCATCCGGCAGTGCGCCATCAACAGGTAATGACCCTCTGGCTATGGCCATCAATAGGTCATCACCCTCCGGCTGTGTTCCATCAACAGGTAATGACCATCCGGCAGTGTGCCATGAACAGGTAATGACCATCCGGCTGTGTGCCATCAACAGGTAATGACCATCCGGCAGTGCACCATCAACAGGTAATGACCCTCTGGCTATGGCCATCAATTGGTCATCACCCTCCGGCTGTGTGCCATCAATAGGTAATGACCATCCGGCAGTGCGCCATGAACAGGTAATGACCATCCGTCTGTGTGCCATCAACAGGTAATTATCCTCTGTCCGGCTGTGTGCCATCAACAGGTAATGACCCTCTGGCTATGGCCATCAATAGGTCATCATCCTCCAGCTGTGTGCCATCAACAGGTAATGACCCTCTGGCTATGGTCATCAATAGGTCATCACCCTCCGGCTGTGTGCCATCAACAGGTAATGACCCTCTGGCTATGGCCATCAATAGATCATCACCCTCCGGCTGTGTGCCATCAAATGTTTTTATCTTCTGTCCAGTTTTGTGCCATCAAGAGGTAATGACCCTCCAGCTGTGGGCCATCAACAGGTCATCACCCTTCGGCATTTAGGCTTCTTGTCTTCTGTAAGATGCGATTCTTGAGTCTCCTGATGCTAAAAAATATTTAAAAAATCACCGATTAAACTAATAATCTATCTTGTACATAAGCATCACAATTTATAATCTATCTAGTGCATAAGTATGACAATTTAGCTCACAGAACATACACTATGGTAAAACATTAGACCCTACAAGCAGAAATTTGCTAAACTAACATAAATATAACTGACAAATCAGTAGAAAAATCGCTACTAATGGCACAGCTCTCTTCACATCAACCTGTAACCATAGTAGATAAGAAATAGAGGACAATGCTCATAGTCAGTTATCAACAATTCGGCATGGGGCATCCCACCAGAGACATTATAATATCTAGTAGATTATAGATGGCAATAGAATTTACCAACAAGCACATAGTACGCCAAACTCAAGTACATAGTATGCCAAACCTCGACACGTTTTCCTAAAATAGGTTCATCAGAAGCACATACTAGACAGTGATACTTAGCAAAGCGTTCATAGATATATGCGCCATATGATAAGGTGCTAAAGTGCAAGTGTGTGACAAAATATCCATGCGATTTCAGGTGCAATGCTGCATTGTATGTAGTAAGATGGTGCCCATCAGACAGCATGTATAGGACTAACCTGTGATGAAAACACGAGCAATGGGAAAGTTCAAGCAGTTGCCTTCTCAATCTTCCTCGCCTCTAAGACATCTAAGGAAACATCTTCTCCTCTTGATTTTGGGTTGAGGTGTTGTAGGCATTTCAGGCTCTGGCATTCTAGGTTCTGACATACTAGGTTCTGACATGGTAGGTTCTGGTGTTCTAGGTTCTGGTGCTCTTGGCTCTGGAATTCTGGGTTGTTGGCTTCTCTGAAAAATCAGTAACCTCTCTTTAAGCTCCGTTGAACTTCGAGCTCTTCTTCCTATATTGTTGTGAGGGATCATTCTGACCCAGACAATATCACTGAACGCCACTTTATAGTTGCAACTAGGAACCTTTTTCGCATCCTGCGGTGCAGGAGCCATGGATGGAGTAGAACATTTGCCATTGGGCAGGACAGGTGTTCTCCTGGAGTCTTGCTTCTGAATCTGAGGGATGCAAATCGGCTCCTTACAAGCACTTTGTTCCTTCAGAATGGTTTTGTTCTCAGGAGTTTTCTGATTGTTTCACCAGGTTCAGACATTGCCCACTTGCTCAGGACAAGACTTAAGGCCAAATACTCTAGTATTGTCAGTAGTGTCATCACCGCAACAAAAACTGCGTCACGGAAGAGCCAAAGAGGAAGATTGATGGAAGCTTGATAGGTGCTTCTTCTGAGATCCACGGGTAGTGGGTCATCCTATAATAAAGAAAAAAAACATAATAAAGTCCTGTATATTTATACCCAATCCAGTCAAACAGAGAGCCCTTGTTATTATACAGTGATGGATACATTATCAAGCAACTTTCAGAAATATCCCATTGAGAAGATCAGGAAGAAGTTTGGGATTCACCTCCAGGGTCCATGGAATATTATTTACAGTTGGACTTTCATATGACGGACGGTCACGTGTTCAGTATGAGAAGTCCTGCAAGAGGCGATATTCTCATTAGCTGATCCTTGTGACCTCCATATTGATGAGAACATACTCGCCCTCAGTGTACTGTAATGTGGGGGGTAGAGCAACGTAAAGCACAGAAATGATAGGATGATACTCATCATCTCCAGAGGTCTCTCAGCACCAAGGTATGGTCAATGAGATACAAGCTGCAGATGGGCCGAGGCTTCTAATATACCCAGGGGTGACATCACAAAGCCCTCTGTGACATCATTGCACAGTTCTATCCATCATGTCACTGATACTTTGGACCTAACTAAATGTCTAAAAGAGAACCCTTCCACATGATTTCCAATCACGGAGCAGCTTCAGTTTTTCAAGAAAAGTTTAAAAAATATAATCTGTGCTGTGATTGGTCACAATGGCACATGAAGCAGAACGTCTATAGATCTTTTAAAGGGAAAGTGTCAGCAATTTTTTTACAATTGTAAAATTGTAAAGTATTTATATTTATATATAAATACACATATATATTTAAAAAGGTTTTAATGGTATAAAATCTGAAAAAAATATTTTAACTCTTTTGATGTTTTCATCTTGTAAACACTAGGGGGAGCAGCTGCTGATATTTCCATGAAAACAGAATACAGCTAGCTCGCATTACGACTGCAGTAAAAGTGGGCGGGATCTGCTCACATGGGTGTGATGTCACTCCTCCCCTTCTGGGCGTTTGCAAAAAGGTAAATGAGACTGTAGTTTAGGATCACAGTGCGGAGCGATCACTGGTGACTGCAAAGTGATATATAAGGGACAACACCAAAGTCATTAATCACTACAAGGACAAGGCAGGAATGTGGGAGTCAGAGGGGTCACCCCACACTTATATCCCCTCTGACTGTCACTTCCTAAGCTCCTTTCCCTGCCATAACCTCTTATTCCCGCAGGTAAATTCTTACAGGACCCCCCTCCCCATCCCCTTCCCCTGCCGCAGCTGATTCTAAACGTCCTCCATATGTAATAATAGACAGGTACTCACCGGCAGCCTATGGTAATTCACAGGGTAGAACAGGGTACAGCACAGAAACAATATGGCGATCCTCATTGTCTCCAGGGGGTATCTCAGCACCAAGATATGGCCAATGAGATATGAGCTCCAGGTGGATGGAGCCCCCTTATATACCCCAAGGGTGACATCACAACGCCCTCTGTGACATCATCACCCACAACATTCCGTCACATGACATCACCCAGCACCAGCATCATGTGACCCAGCATAAATAGAAAGTCCTTGTTGGCTATAGCAACTATTCAAAACTAAGTTTAAACTTTTCCAACAGCTAAAGGCGGCTCTGTGATGGCAGTTTCTTCTTGTGGACGGTTGTGATAAATCTGCAGAACATCTACATAACGCGACATGTAGAAAATCCTGTCTTTTCCCCTCTGTTCTTCCTCTGGTGCTACAGAGACGGATAGAAGGAGCTTTTCCAGACCTTACAGTGCACAATATGGGACCTAATCACTGATATCCCAGATCTGCTCAGTACAAGCATACCGCCAACCTATGAGGACTAGAAAGAGGGCGAAACCATGCGGCACGCGTAGTCTGGCCACGCCCCTATCCACACCCCAAGCCACGCCCTTTTTATGCCTTGGCAGGAGGAGATGTCTGTACAAAGCGCAAGTTATCAAAAGGCTGAAGGAACACTTTATCAACATGAATGAAGGTTTTGAAGGGCATCCACTGTCCCGGCACTACCGGAAGTTCCACAACCAATCTTATAAGGACACTAAGTTTTGTGGGATCCGATTAGTCCCCAGAAAATGGAGGGGAGGTGATTACCTGAGATTAATGTCGCGGATGGAATCCAAATGGTTCTTCACATTAAATAGCTTGGCTCTGAAGGGCCTTAATCACGAGAGTCAGCTGTATGCCTTCAACTCGCAGCGGTATATACTGTATGTATTTTTTATCCCAGTACCAATTGAACATTTACATTGCACTTTTATGAACCTCCTTATATTTTATCAATATAATATGTCTTTTGGATATATTCCTTTGAATCCACCTATTTTATATATGTATTTGTTTCTATACATTGATACCCCTATTGGAGATACTATATAATGTTTTTATTTTTCTCCTTCATTTTTTCCTTTTTATCTCTGGATGGTACTAAGTGCCGAATTTATACTATCCTGGTAATATACACTGATTAACAGACTGTTTTTTATAGCCATCAGAAATATAAGTATATAATTTTTATTCATTTTTAACTAATTGTGAAAGTTTGAACAAAGTCTTTTTTATTATTATTTTTTTCACACACAGTCTATTCTTATTGGAATTCTATCTTAGTTCTATTGCACCTCCATATGTCCTTTTGCACCGTCTTGTTAGTATTGGATCTTCCTCCATTTCTTTGGTTGTATTATCTTTGTGGGGGGCGTTTGGACTTTATTAGGTTACCAGTTTGACTACCAGCGAGAAGCTGACGAAGAGGAACTGTGAGTCCTCGAAACGCGTAGTTTTTTTTGGCCTATACAGGACATCGAAGCAGAAGGAGAGAGTCAATGCACAGGGATAAGCCCTCCTGATATCCAGAAGATATATATAACCATATCATATTATTGATACAAAATATAAATGCACAGAGTCAATAAAATCATTTAAAAACACCAAACCCCATCCTTACTTTGCAGGATACCTATTCCAAAGGTGTATCTAGGTTTTCTGGCACCCGGTGCAGCAGGGGCTGGCTGGCACATTTTAGCCTGGGGGGCAAGCACACAGCAGTGGCCCATGAGTAGCGGCCCATCCTTAACATGTTTATTACCAGATGCATCATAAGCCTATATTCACACGACCGTATTGTCTAAGTGCTGCCCGTGAAAAAACCTGACAGCACTTGGACCAGTTCAGATGAGTGTTTGTAGTGGTCAGACATAGTACATATTATTCTTATGTATTACTTAATGTTGAGCGATACCTTCCGATATCGGGAAATATCGGATCGGATTGGATCGGACCGATACCCAAAAAGTATCGGATATCGCCGATTCCGATACCGGAAACCAATGCAAGTCAATGGGACGCTAATATCGGAATGCCATCCCAGCGTGAGAGAATTCTCCTGATTGTTTAAAAGCCGGCGGGCGGTAAAAAGCCGCCGGCTTTTAAACAATCACACAGCCCCATACTGCTTCCCCGCAGCCTCCCACCCCGATCCTGCGCTCCCCCCGCCACCTCACATCCCGATCGTAAGTTAGGACCCGGCGGGGAGCGCAGCACCAAGGAGCAGGGAGCGAAGGACCCAGGCGGGGAAGCCGGCAGGGAAAAGACTTCACCGCCGGCTTTCCCGTTTTGTGCTGCGCTCTCCCGCCGGTTATTTCAAATGAACAGCTGAGGTATCAGGTGATGCTGATCAGCTGTTCATTTGAAGTAGCTGCGGTGCCCTCAGAGGGTTCATGTGAGTTCATGCTTCACTGCATGAACTCACATGAACTGTCCCACGGCCGCACAGGTCAGCCTCACCTCCCAGACCATCAGACCCATCATGATTGGAGTGTGCGCGGGTGTCTGTGCGATGTGTGCGGGTGTGTGCGCGATGTCTGCGGGTGTCTGCGTGCAGGCAGACATAGGCCGATGTGACACTACTACTCACATCGGCCTATGTCTGTCCCCCGTCCACTCGTGCCAGCAGGATCAGCTCGATGGGAGCAGTAGTTCCCATCAGCCTGATCCTGCTATTTAAACTGCCCCATATGTTATTTTTGCCCCTATACATCTTTTATGTTTTTAGGCCCCCCATATATTTTTTTTGTTTTTGGTCCCCAATAAATTTTAAATACATTTTTCATTGGTGGCCAGTGGTTACCTAAAATAAATTAGTTCATACATTACCTGATCGCCACCTAAAATAAAGTAAAAAATAAAAAACTACACCTATACTCACCTAGACACCGGTTTATGCAATGATGGGGCTGCTTTATGGCCCCGTCATTCTAGCGGCGGCAGTGTTTTAGAGCGGTAACATTTTATGTGGCTGCTCTAAACTGGAGATCTTCGTGGGACACTCGTGGACTACTACGGAGGGGTAAGGATAAGGTTGTGGTTTATTATTTTATATTTTATTACAGGAGATCGATGGCTTCGGGGAATTAGGTGTCTAGGTGAGTATAGGTGTAGTTTTTTATTTTTTACTTTATTTTAGGTGGCGATCGGCGGGGACAGGTAATGTATGAACTAATTTATTTTAGGTAACCACTGGCCACCAATGAAAAATGTATTTAAAATTTATTGGGGACCAAAAACAAAAAAAATATATGGGGGGCCTAAAAACATAAAAGATGTATAGGGGCAAAAATAACATATGGGGCAGTTTAAATAGCTACTGCTCCCATCGAGCTGATCCTGCTGGCACAAGTGGACGGGGGACAGACATAGGCCGATGGGAGTAGTAGTGTCACATTAGCCTATGTCTGCCTGCACGCAGACACCCGCAGACATCGCGCACACACCCGCACACATCGCACAGACACCTGCGCACACACCAATCATGATGGGTCTGATGGTCTGGGAGGTGAGGCTGACCTGTGCGGCCGTGGGAAAGTTCATGTGAGTTCATGCAGTGAAGCATGAACTCACATGAACCCTCTGAGGGCACCGCGGCTACTTCAAATGAACAGCTGATCAGCATCACCTGATACCTCAGCTGTTCATTTGAAATAACCGGCGGGAGAGCGCAGCACAGAACGGGAAAGCCGGCGGTGTAGTCTTTTCACTGCCGGCGGTGTAGTCTTTTCACTGCCGGCTTCCCCGCCCGGGTCCTTCGCTCCCTGCTCCTTGGTGCTGCGCTCCCCGCCCGGTCCTAACTTACGATCGGGATGGGAGGTGGCGGGGGGAGCGCAGGATCGGGGTGGGAGGCTGCGGGGAAGCAGTATGGGGCTGTGTGATTGTTTAAAAGCCGGCGGCTTTTTACCGCCCGCCGGCTTTTAAACAATCAGGAGAATTCTCTCACGCTGGGATGGCTTTCCGATATTAGTGTCCCATTGACTTGCATTGGTTTCCGGTATCGGAATCGGCGATATCCGATACTTTTGGGTATCGGTCCTATCCAATCTGATACGATATTTCCCGATATCGGAAGGTATCGCTCAACACTACTCCTGACCCCACACATAAACTTCAGCTCATCCTGCACCATGACAACCAGCACAGCAGAGTCCTGCATCCACTGAGGCCCCTGATCATGTGACCCCTGACTCTTCCCCTCCTGTGACCTCATCACAGCTCCTGTGCGCACAGAGCAGCCATATATGTGGTGGCGGCTCTGCAGGTGGAGGTATGTGGGGATCCCCCATTACTGGGCGCAGGGGGCATTAACCCCTTGAGCACAGAGACTCTTTTGGGGTCTTGTGTTGCCCCTTTATAAGAATCATAAGGTTTTTGTTCTGTTTCCTGTAATAGATACATACGACCCAACTATGGAGACAGGAAGGGAGGAAACGTATTGTTCTCATAGTAAAGGGCCCCTTTACTGGCCCCACAGTGTAATGCCCCCATTATGCCCCTTATACAGAATGTATGATGCCCCCACACAGTGTAATGCCCCCATTATGCCCCTTATGTAGGATGCATGATGCCCCCCACAGCGTAATGCCCCCATTATACCCCTTATGCAGTATGTATGATGCCCCCACACAGTGTAATGCCCCCATTATGCCCCTTATGTAGGATGCATGATGCCCCCCACAGTGTAATGCCCCCATTATACCCCTTATGCAGTATGTATGATGCCCCCACACAGTGTAATGCCCCCATTATGCCCCTTATGCAGGATGCATGATGCCCCCACACAGTGTAATGCCCCCATTATGCCCCTTATGCAGGATGTATGATGCCCCCACACAGTGTAATGCCCCCATTATGCCCCTTATGCAGTATGTATGATGCCCCCCACACAGTGTAATGCCCCCATTATGCCACTTATGCAGGATGTATGATGCCCCCACACAGTGTTATGCCCCTTATGCAGGATGTATGATGCCCCCCACACAGTGTAATGCCCCCATTATGCCCCTTATGCAGGATGTATGATGCCCCCACACAGTGTAATGCCCCCATTATGCCCCTTATGCAGTATACATGATGCCCCCACACAGTGTAATGCCCCCATTATGCCCCTTATGCAGTATGTATGATGCCCCCACACAGTGTAATGCCCCCATTATGCCCCTTATGCAGTATGTATGATGCCCCCACACAGTGTAATGCCCCATTATGCCCCTTATACAGTATATATGATGCCCCACACAGTGTAATGCCCCCATTATGCCCCTTATACAGTATGTATGATGCACCACACAGTGTATGCCACCATTATGCCCCTCATGCAGTATGTATGATGCTCCCACACAGTGTAATGCCCCCATTATGCCCCTTATACAAGATGTATGATGCTACCACACAATGTAATGCCCCCATTATGCCCCTTATGCAGGATGTATGATGCCCCCATTATGCCCCTTATGCAGTATGTATGATGCCCCTCACACAGTGTAATGCCCCCATTATGCCCCTTATGCAGTATGTATGATGCCCCCACACAGTGTATTGCCCCCATTATGCCCCTTATGCAGTATGTATGATGCCCCAAAAAGTTTAATGCCCCCATTATGCCCCTTATGTAGTATGTATTATGCCCCCACACAGTGTAATGCCCCCATTATGCCCCTTATGCAGTATGCAGGACATTGCCAGACCTCATGTGGCTGGAGTGTGTCAGCAGTTTCTGCAAGGTGAAGGCATTGAAGCTATGGACTGGCCCGCCTGTTCCCCAGACCTGAATCCGATTGAGCACATCTGGGACATCATGTCTCGCTCCATCTGTGTCACCCTGGCCTGGATGCCACAAAATGTATTAAAGCTGTGTCTGAGAGCAAGGGGGAGGTTCTCTAGTCAGGGGAACATTAGCATGCAATGCCTCCTGTCTCAGGCCAGTAGGGCGAGCAGGCTGCCCCTATAAAAGCTGGTGCTGGGGGCAGGGTTAGAGAGAACTGGATGGCCTGTCTCAGCATTGAGACTTGTCCCAGAGCAGAACAGGGACAGACAGTTGCACTGCACCTAAGAGGAAGTGTGGCAGGAGGAGAGCCACAAGCCAGAGACAAGAGGCGAAGAGAGCCTGTCTTGGCAGAAAGAGGACTTAATTTACCAGACTTTGGTGTCTGAGGCTGAGAGGATTCCACATCCCCCAGCAGAGAACCAGTCCGCAGGGGACTGTATATTCCTTGGCCTAAGAAGCCTGGAGGCCCTGCCACAACAGAAGGGACCAGTAAAGCCGTACAAGGCTGGGAGCAGAAAGGAACCCACGTCGCAGGCCATACAGGCGAGAATACACAGAAAGCTTGGAAACGTGGGCTGTTACCCTATCAGGAGGAGATAGCCAGAAGGAGCGCAGAAAGCACGGTAGGCCTACACCCTTACCCTGACCAGGGCCAATTTCCCCGTTGCTCTCAGACATCCAGGTCCCCCTCCTAGCCGGGACTGTTTATGGGTCAATTTACCTGTTCTAGTAAAGACCCTGGACTGCAACCTGTTGTCTGTGTGCTCCTTGCTTCTCCAGCACTATCAGCACTGGGACTCTCACCACCATCACTCCCACCATCCACTATACTGCCCTGGGGCCGCACTCTTCCCGTGGGGAGTCACACTACCCTAGCTGCACACCTCATCAGCCCCAGCGGTCGGCATGCAGCGGCGGTTCCTAATAACCGCAATCCACGGGTGGCGTAGTCGGACATAATCAATAGCACATAACGGACTACCACTGGCCTGACCACCCTGAGCCACGGAACCGGGTTGCCACTACTACTCCCATCGTTCCCAGACTGCCCGGATCCGAGTGCCCCACGGCCCAAGGGGCGAGTCAGCTTTGGCGTAGTCGGCAGGATTTCGTGCCCGCAACCACCGGGTACTGCGTGCCTGAAAAAGACTTTTGTAACTTACCTGTGGCGAAGTTTCCCGCCGTCCGGAGTCGTTTCCCGCCATCCGGAGCCGATTCCCGCCATCAGACGCCATCTTGGACTGTTTCCCGCCGTCTTCTGCCGTCTTCCCGCCATCCGCAGCTGTTTCTCGCCATCGGACGCCATCTTCAGGACGCCGCGCGGGAAGAAGAGGGGCGTGGACTTCAAAACCGCGCGAGATCCGAAGCTCCGCCCCACGCACCGACGCTGCGCAAGGTCCTGGAAGGGAGAGAGAGCGACGCTGACGTCATCAGGACGCGACGCAAGGTCCTCGTCCAGAGCAGCAGCAGCGGAGCCGCGGCCTACAGAAGAGGATCGTCGGAAGGTAGGCCACGCTTAACTAGGGGGGAGGAAGATGTCGGACACAGAGGCGCCCACTACCACCAACGCAGCTGCAGCAGCGGTGATGCCCTTTTCCCTGCCCTACATCCCTGGAGCGGCCTGGCTGCCCAAATACTCAGGGGAGCCCCATGCCCTAACTGACTTCAAGGAAAGGCTATACAGTTTGTTCCACGTTTACCCCCTGACAGAGGAACAGAAGGTCAGCATATTGACAGGGCAGTTAACTGGCGCAGCCCAAAGGGGGGTAAAATCATGGCCCACTGAGGATAAAAGGACTGTGAAGGGTATTCTGGCCCGGCTGCGGGGTACCTTTGACACACGTACCTCCGCTGAGATTAAAATGAGGTTCTATGGATGTAAGCAGCGGGCACAGGACAGCATCAGAGACTATGCCCTAAATCTGCAGGAAGCCTTGAGGGCTATTCAACAAACTGACCCTGGCAGTGTGCAGGAAACGGATAAGCTGCTAACAGAACAATTCATAGAAGGTCTGCTGTCTAGCGCCCACAGGGCCCAACTGTGTCTCATGTTCTTTCAGAACCCTGACCTAACCTTTGCCCAATTTAAGGACAGGGCCATAAGGGTGCTCCGTGAATCTGCAACCAGTGGCGCTATAAACCCCCGGCGCCCTGCTCTCACCAACCACCAGGAGGCGGCGCCCTCCTCTATGGATCCCGTGGGGGCTGATGCACAGGCCCTGAACCAAGCCCCGTCGAAAGACCTGCACCACCAAGTCCAGGAGCTGACCAGGAGCGTCGCGGCGTTGACCAGGACTGTCTAGGCGATGCAAGTGGACCCGTCAAGACCCATCGAGCTGGCGTCAAGTCCGGAGGATGTCCCGTGGCGTCGACAGAGGAGGATCCCGTCGTTCCGAGGGAGGCCCACAGACCGCTACGCAGAGGATGGACAGCCCATTTGCCGTCGATGCAACCAGCCCGGACACATTTCCAGGTACTGTAATTTAAAAGGGTCCAACCTGGGGCAAAGGGCCAACCCCCAGGCATAAGATCACCAGGCCCTTACAATTGGCGTAATAAGTACGTTGGGGGGCGCCCGGTTTTACCCGTGGTGCAGGACGGTATCCCCATGAGCGCCTTGCTGGATAATAGGTCACAAGTAACCACTATCCCTTATGTACTTTTTAAGCAGTATTGGACTGATGCTGATATCACACGGTATCCAGACAATAACTTGAGCATCATCGCCAGTAATGGCTTACCCGTGCCGCAGATGGGGTTCAAGGAGATGACCATTAAAATTGGTAAAGTTGAACTGCCGGCACAGGGGGTGATTATTGTGGACATTGACCGTCGTGAAAGTCACCCTAAAATAACTGTGGGTACTAACGTAATTGAAAATTGTCTTTCAGAGGTAATTGTAATTCTACAACAGGTGGCGGTGAATGCTAGTTCCAGCCAACAGAGAGTCCTCAACAAGGAGATAAAAGCCCTGATGAGACGGCAGCAGGTAGAACTGTCTGGTGGTGAGATCGGTAGCGTAAGACTGAGTGACCCATTCCCCATTTCCATGCCTCCCAAAAGTGAAATGATGATCTGGTGTCGGACTGCAATCGGGTTGAGAGGTAGAGACTACCAAGCCATGGTAGAACCTGTGTACTCAGACAGCAGGCCCACCATTTTGACAGCCCGGGGGGTGGTTGATGTCCATCATGGGAGGGTGCCCGTCCGCATCCTCAACATTGGGGAGAGGGAAGTACACTTACCCAGGTACGCTACACTCGCCAAACTGTTTGTTGTCGAACACAAAGCTATCAGGGCCGTGGAACCCTTGCCTCCATCTCCTCAGGCGGAGGGTAATGGCTCCCAGAAACAAAAGGAGGACTGGTGCCAGAAACTCCATGTGGGTGCTGACTCCACTCCCCTGCACCAAAAACAAGGAGTCTACCGGGTGGTACAGGAGTACGAGAGAGTCTTTAGTAAGCACCCGCTAGACTTCGGCAGAGTAAAAGGGATAGAACACCACATCCCCACAGGGAGCCACCCACCAATAAAAGAGAGGCACAGACGTGTACCCCCTGCACATTATCAGAACGCAAAGGGCATGCTAAGAGAGATGAAAGAAGCTGGGGTTATTAGAGACAGCTGTAGCCCCTGGGCAGCCCCCTTGGTTCTGGTCAAAAAGAAAGACGGCACCATGAGAATGTGCGTGGACTATAGACAAATCAACCGTATCACCCACAAAGACGCATATCCGCTGCCTAGAATAGAGGAGTCTTTAGCCGCACTAAAATCTGCTAACTTCTTTTCTACTTTGGACCTTACTAGCGGGTACTGGCAGGTTCCTGTGGCAGAGGCTGACAAGGAGAAGACTGCCTTCACCACCCCGATGGGACTGAGTGAGTTCAACTGTATGCCCTTCGGGCTCTGCAACGCACCAGGGACCTTCCAGAGGCTGATGGAATGATGTCTAGGGCACCGAAACTTCGAGACGGTCCTCCTTTACCTGGACGACGTGATCGTCTATTCGAAGACTTACGAGGACCACCTAAAGCACCTGGCCGAGGTGTTCGAAGCCCTGGCAGGCTATGGCCTGAAGGTGAAACCATCGAAGTGTCACCTGCTGAAACCAAAGGACCAGTACCTAGGGCACGTGGTAAGCGCGGAAGGAGTGGCCCCCGACCCTGACAAGGTCACGGCAATCAAGAGCTGGCCAAGCCCCTCGAACATCAAAGAGGTGAGACAGTTTCTCGGGTTGGTAGGCTACTACCGAAGGTTCATCCCCGGGTTCACTAAGATGGCAGCTCCTATGCAGGACCTCCTGATCGGACAGTCTAAGTCCAGGAGCCAAAAGCCGCCCTTCAAGTGGGATAAACCGGAAGAGGAGTCCTTCCGCCAGCTAAAGATGGCCCTCACAGGGGACGAGATCCTGGCCTACCCTGATTATGGCCAGCCTTTCATTCTCCTCACAGATGCCAGTAATGTGGGACTGGGAGCCGTACTGTCCCAAAACCAACAGGGCAGAGAAAGGGTGATCGCGTACGCCAGCCGGAAGCTGAGACCCACCAAGAGGAACCCGGAGAATTACAGCTCCTTCAAGCTAGAATTCTTGGCGGTGGTGTGGGCCGTGACGGAACGCTTCAAGCATTACCTGGCCTCCGCAAAGTTCACCGTGTACACGGACAACAACCCGTTGACACACCTGGACAATGCAAGACTGGGTGCCCTAGAACAGCGGTGGATGGCCCGTCTCTCCAACTATGACTGATCAAGTACCGGGCCGGCAAAACCAATGCCAACGCTGACGCCCTATCAAGGATGCCTCACTTATCTGAAGGTGACGAAGACCCAGAAGAGCTGGAGGAGGTAGAACTCCCCGCGTTTCACCGGTATGGAGCTGCTCAATACTCCCACCGCGTGAAGGAGGAGGATTTAACAACCGTGATGATAAATCCCCTACCTCAACACAGCTGGGCCGAGACCCAAGATAGTGACCCTGCCATCCGCCTGGTGAAAGATCTGCTGACCCAGGAAGATGCCCGCATAGATCCGGATGCTCCAGAGGAAGCCAAGCAGCTATGGAAAGAGAAGAGCAAGCTGTTCCTCTACGAAGGCAAGTTGTGCAGAAGGATTGTCAACCACCGGACGCACGAGCTGACCTGGCAAGTCGTGGTCCCAAGGCGGGATGCAGCTATGGTCCTGGGGGCTTACCATGACAGAGCGGGACACATCGGTTCGGTTGGAAGAAACTGGAGTTCCTACTAAGAGGAAGGTTCTTTTGGGTCGGCATGAGAGGAGCTGTAGAAAAATGGTGCAGAGACTGTGGCCCTTGTCACCTAAGGAGGAAGGACCGCACCAGCCAGAAGACACCCTTGAGGCCCATCGTCACCACGCAGCCTCTTGAGCTGGTAGCTCTGGACCATGTCAAATTGGCTCCCAGCCGGTCAGGATACATCTATGCCCTGACAATCGTGGACCACTATTCCCGTTTTCTAGTGGTGGTCCCAGTAAAAGACTTGACAGCCCAAACAGCGGCCAGAGCCTTCCAGCAATATTTCTGCCGTCCACACGGGTATCCGGAACAGGTCCTGACAGACCAGGGTCCAGCGTTCGAGGCTGAAATCTTCCAGGAGTTCGGCAACCTCTATGGCTGTAAGAAGATTCGGACAACGCCTTACCACCCACAAACCAACGGGATGTGTGAGAAGATGAACAATATAGTCATTGATCTCCTGAAGACGTTGCCCCTGGAGGAGCGCAGCCTGTGGCCAGAAAAACTGCCGGACCTGATAGACTTATACAATCATATCCCGGTAAATGCTACCAACAGAACCCCGGCTTACCTGATGCGACCCAGACCGGGTAAGCTGCCTATAGACCTGGAGATGGGAGTCCTAACGCCTGAGGACACCTCCCCGGATGCGGACTGGGATACGGAAAGGCAACTGCAGTACAAGAAGGTGCAGTAGACTGTGGAGAAGAGCCTGGCCCAGGTGAGAGAGAGGCAAGAAAAACTCTTCAACCAACACGCCCCTGCTGGTCCCCTAGAACCTGGTGAGCAAGTCCTAAAGCGAAAAAGAAGGCTTCACAAGTTGGACGACCAGTGGGAAAGGGAATCCTACACCGTACTGCAGTCTGATCACGACAACCCGAAGGTGTGCGTGATCACCAAGGACGGAGGAGAAACCACTAGTACCGTCTCCAGAGACCATCTCAAAAGATGCCCCGAGCAACTCCGTAGTGCAGAAGAGGATCAGAGTGACCTTGAACCCGCAGAGGACAAGGAAGAAATGATCAGCACCGTTCTCGGAGAGTTCCCTCAGTCCTGGACTCGCATAAATGATGCCATAGTGGTACCCGTCCTGCATTTCCTGCAACCGGCACAGCAACAACCAACACCAGAGCTGGAAGGTGAAGAGGAGCAAGCGGTTCCAGAGGCAGAAGAGCCTGTACCAGCAGCCCAGGAGAGTCAACCCTCTGCTGACAGTGAGCCTGCCATGCCTGCGGTAAGCCAAAGGACCCGCAGACAGCTGCCTTCCCTACCTGTACACCCAGCTGGTAGCTGTACCCCTAACGCTAGTGGGGAAAGCCAGGTTGGTCCACCACCAGACAGTGGGCTACGTAGGTCAACCAGGAGCACAAAGGGGCTGATACCCGCTCGCTGGAGAATATAGAGCGCACTAAAATTGTAAATAACCTTGTTGCCAAATGTTGAATTGTTTGCAAAGTTACATGCATGTTTGGTAATTCCGTGTTTCAGTTTCTTGCAGTTACTGTAAGGACTCACAGGTTATGGACTTTTTATAACCGGGACCTGGTATGGACTGCGTTCGGAGCCTAACCAAGGAATGAACTAAGACTGTGAAGGACTTGGGGTAGGACAGACCCCCACCTGGTTAAGGCTCCCCGTTGTATTGGTGATATGGACACCCGGTCACAGGCCACACTGTGACCTTAAGAACTCAATTTGTGCGTCGTCTGTCTATTAATGTCTATTAATGTTTTATTGTCTTTGTTTATTGTTTAGTCCCGGAGTACTAAATTTCACTAGGGGGGAATGTGTCACCCTGGCCTGGATGCCACAAAATGTATTAAAACTGTGTCTGAGAGCAAGGGGGAGGTTCTCTAGTCAGGGGAACATTAGCATGCAATGCCTCCTGTCTCAGGCCAGTAGGGGGAGCAGGCTGCCCCTATAAAAGCTGGTGCTGGGGGCAGGGTTAGAGAGAACTGGATGGCCTGTCTCAGCATTGAGACTTGTCCCAGAGCAGAACAGGGACAGACAGTTGCACTGCACCTAAGAGGAAGTGTGGCAGGAGGAGAGCCACAAGCCAGAGACAAGAGGCGAAGAGAGCCTGTCTTGGCAGAAAGAGGACTTAATTTACCAGACTTTGGTGTCTGAGGCTGAGAGGATTCCACATCCCCCAGCAGAGAACCAGTCCGCAGGGGACTGTATATTCCTTGGCCTAAGAAGCCTGGAGGCCCTGCCACAACAGAAGGTACCAGTAAAGCCGTACAAGGCTGGGAGCAGAAAGGAACCCACGTCGCAGGCCATACAGGCGAGAATACACGGAAAGCTTGGAAACGTGGGCTGTTACCCTATCAGGAGGAGATAGCCAGAAGGAGCGCAGAAAGCACGGTAGGCCTACACCCTCACCCTGACCAGGGCCAATTTCCCCGTTGCTCTCAGACATCCAGGTCCCCCTCCTAGCCGGGACTGTTTATGGGTCAATATACCTGTTCTAGTAAAGACCCTGGACTGCAACCTGTTGTCTGTGTGCTCCTTGCTTCTCCAGCACTATCAGCACTGGGACTCTCACCACCATCACTCCCACCATCCACTATACTGCCCTGGGGCCGCACTCTTCCCGTGGGGAGTCACACTACCCTAGCTGCACACCTCATCAGCCCCAGCGGTCGGCATGCAGCGGCGGTTCCTAATAACCGTAAATCCACTGGTGGCGTAGTCGGACATAAACATCAGCACATAACGGACTACCACTGGCCTGACCACCCTGAGCCACGAAACCGGGTTGCCACTACTACTCCCATCGTTCCCCTACTGCCCGGATCCGAGTACCCCATGGCCCAGGGGGCGAGTCACATCCACCACCGTCGCTTTGCACCACTGACTGTTCAGGAGTTGGCTGATGCTTTAGTCTAGGTCTGGGAGGAGATCCCACAGGAGACCATCCGCAACCTCATCAGGAGCATGCCCAGGCGTTGTAGGGAGGTCATACAGGCACGTGGAGGCCACACACAATACTGAGCTTTCATCTGTGAAGAGCAGAGGGCACCAGTGGCGACTTTGCCAATCCTGGTGTTCTGTGGCAAATGTCAAGCGTCCTGCTCGGTGTTGGGCTGTGAGCACAACCCCCATCTGTGGACATCGGGCCCTCATACCACCCTCATGGAGTCGGTTTCTAACCGTTTGTGCAGACACATGCACATTTGTGGCCAGCTGGAGGTCATTTTGCAGGGCTCTGGCAGTGCTCCTCCTGTTCCTCCTTGCACAAAGGAGGAGGTAACGGTCCTGTTGCTGGGTTGTTGCCCTCCTATGGCTCCCTGCACATCTCCTGGTATCTGCTCCATGCTCTGGACACTGTGCTGACAGACACAGCTACACTTCTTGCCACAGCTCGCACTGATGTGCCATCCTGGATGAACGGCACTACCTGAGCAACTTCTGTGGGTTGTACTGTAGACACTGCCTAATGCTAATGTACCTCTAGGGGTGAGAGCAATGGCAAAATGAAAAAGTGACCAAAACATCAGCCAAAAAGAATGAGAACAGAGAAATGGTCTGTGGTCACCACCTGCAGAACCACTCCTTTATAGGGGGTATCTGGCTAATTGCCTATCATTTCTACCAGTTGTCTGCTCCATTTGCACAACAGCAGGAGAAATTGATTCACAATCCGTGTTGCTTCATAACTGGACAGGTAGATTTCACAGAAGTGTTATTGACTTGGAGTTGTGATGTTTAAGTGTTCCCTTTATTTTTTGAGCAGTGTGTATATATATATAATATATTTACATATTTTTATTGATCATATTAAAATTGTACATATACACTGTGTTCCAAATTATTATGCAAATAATATTTTCTCAGATTTTCCCAAATTACCTATATGAATTGCAGTCATTGTAATTTTCCAGTCAATAACTATTAGAGTACAATTGAACGGTTTTTGTACAAACTGCCTATGATAACAGTATATTTTTTAAAAAATAAAACACTCAAACTGCACTCAAAATGCATGTTCCAAATTATTATGCACAGCAGAGTTTTCAACCTTTTCATTTTAATAAAGAACAAAAAAATGGTCATTTTTGAAATTCTAAGCATTAGCAGGTTATTACAAACTGAAATCAAACAGTTTTCAACTCAAAACTTTATTCTAGGTGATGTTACATTTGCACATAGGACCCCTTGTTCGAAAGGAGCTTCTGAACTCTCTCGTCCATTGAATTTGTCAGGTTTTGGATGGTTTCTGCTTTAATTGTTGTGCATGAGGACAGAATACCCTCCCAGAGCTGTTGCTTAGATGTGAACTGCCTCCCGCCATCATAGACACTCCTTTTGATGATGCTCCAGAGGTTCTGAATGGGGTTGAGGTCAGGGGAGCATGGGGGCCACACCATAAGTTTGTCCCCTTTTATGCCCATAGCAGCCAGAGATGCAGATGTGTTATGTGCATCATGAGACGGTGCATTATCATGCATGAAATGATCTTGATGGTCCAGATGGATGGAGTGGAGGATGGCTGGTTGATGGACACCCCATGCAAACACGGCTACAGCGCCAACAAGGAGGAGGTGGAGTAATGTTTTGGGCTGGAATCATGGGGAGAGAGATTGTCGGCCCTTTTAGGATCCCTGAAGGGGTAAAGATGAACTCCATAATGTATGTTGAGTTTCTCAAACAGCACTTGCTTCCATGGTTCAAGAAGAAGAACCGTGCATTCCGCAGCAAGATCATTTTCATGCATGATAATGCCCCGTCTCATGCTGCACATAACACATCTGCATCTCTGGCTGCTATGGGCATAAAAGGGGACAAACTTATGGTGTGGCCCCCATGCTCCCCTGACCTCAACCCCATTGAGAACCTCTGGAGCATCATCAAAAGGAGTGTCTATGATGGCGGGAGGCAGCTCACATCTAAGCAACAGCTCTGGGAGGGTATTCTGTCCTCATGCAAAACAATTGAAGCAGAAACCATCCAAAACCTGACAAATTCAATGGACGAGAGAGTTCAGAAGCTCCTTTCGAACAAGCGGTCCTATGTGCAAATGTAACATCACCTAGAATAAAGTTTTGAGTTGAAAACTGTTTGATTTCAGTTTGTAATAACCTGCTAATGCTTAGAATTTCAAAAATGACCATTTTTTTGTTCTTTATTAAAATGAAAAGGTTGAAAACTCTGCTGTGCATAATAATTTGGAACATGCATTTTGAGTGCAGTTTGAGTGTTTTATTTTTTTAAATATACTGTTATCATAGGCAGTTTGTACAAAAACCTTTCAATTGTACTCTAATAGTTATTTGACTGGAAAATTACAATGACTGCAATTCATATAGGTAATTTGGGAAAATCTGAGAAAATAATATTTGCATAATAATTTGGAACACAGTGTATACAGACTACAAAGTATGGCAGTATCAGCGATCAAGCAGACAAGGGCTGGAGAGAGCAGGAGAGACGTTAGAAAGACGCTCGAGAGAGAGAGAGCAGGAGAGACGCTCGAGAGAGAGAGCAGGAGAGACGCTAGAAAGACGCTCGAGAGAGAGAGAGAGAGAGAGAGCAGGAGAGATGCTCGAGATCAGGAGAGACGCTCGAGAGAGAGAGAGAGCAGGAGAGACGCTCAAGAGAGAGAGCAGGAGAGACGCTCGAGAGAGAGAGCAGGAGAGACGCTCAAGATAGAGAGCAGGAGAGACGCTCGAGAGAGAGAGAGCAGGAGAGACGCTCGAGAGAGAGAGCAGGAGAGACGCTAGAAAGACGCTCGAGAGAGAGAGAGCAGGAGAGACGCTCAAGATCAGGAGAGACGCTCGAGAGAGAGAGCAGGAGAGACGCTCGAGAGAGAGAGCAGGAGAGACGCTCGAGAGAGAGCAGGAGAGACGCTCGAGAGAGAGAGAGCAGGAGAGACGCTCGAGAGAGAGAGAGCAGGAGAGACGCTCGAGAGAGAGAGAGCAGGAGAGACGCTCGAGAGAGAGCAGGAGAGACGCTCGAGAGAGAGAGCAGGAGAGACGCTAGAAAGACGCTCGAGAGAGAGAGCAGGAGAGACGCTCGAGAGAGAGAGCAGGAGAGACGCTCGAGAGAGAGCAGGAGAGACGCTCGAGAGAGAGAGCAGGAGAGACGCTCGAGAGAGAGAGAGCAGGAGAGACGCTCGAGAGAGAGAGAGCAGGAGAGACGCTCGAGAGAGAGAGAGCAGGAGAGACGCTCGAGAGAGAGAGAGCAGGAGAGACGCTCGAGAGAGAGAGAGCAGGAGAGACGCTCGAGAGAGAGAGAGCAGGAGAGACGCTCGAGAGAGAGAGCAGGAGAAACGTTCGAGAGAGTGAGCAGGAGAGACACTCGAGAGAGAGAGCAGGAGAGACGCTCGAGAGAGAGAGAGAGCAGGAGAGACGCTCGAGAGAGAGAGCAGGAGAGACGCTCGAGAGAGAGAGAGCAGGAGAGATGCTCGAGAGAGAGAGAGCAGGAGAGACGCTAGAGAGAGAGAGATGCTCGAGAGAGAGAGCAGGAGAGACGCTCAAGAGAGAGAGAGCAGGAGAGACGCTCGAGAGAGAGAGAGACGCTCGAGAGATTGAGCAGGAGAGAAGCTCGAGAGAGAGAGCAGGAGAGACGCTCGAGAGAGAGCAGGAGAGACGCTCAAGAGAGAGCAGGAGAGACGCTCGAGAGAGAGCAGGAGAGACGCTCGAGAGAGAGAGAGCAGGAGAGATGCAAGAGAGAGAGAGACGCTCGAGAGAAAGAGCAGGAGAGAAGCTCGAGAGAGAGAGAGACGCTCGAGAGATTGAGCAGGAGAGAAGCTCGAGAGAGAGAGCAGGAGAGACGCTCGAGAGAGAGCAGGAGAGACGCTCGAGAGAGAGCAGGAGAGACGCTCGAGAGAGAGAGCAGGAGAGACGCTCGAGAGAGAGAGCAGGAGAGACGCTCGAGAGAGAGAGCAGGAGAGACACTCGAGAGAGAGCAGGAGAGACGCTCGAGAGAGAGAGAGCAGGAGAGACGCTCGAGAGAGAGAGCAGGAGAGATGCTCGAGAGAGAGAGCAGGAGAGACGCTCGAGAGAGAGAGCAGGAGAGACGCTCGATAGAAAGCAGGAGCAACTGTCAATCACTTCATCACTATATGACTCAGTAATGATACCTATAGCATATTACTCAGGGTGACAACATGGCAGGTCACAGAGTTACTTTCATGATCTAGATTTGCTAAATTGGAGACATATCATGATACAGAGCCCATGTCCATGACTTATGTCAGCTCCAAAGTGAAATATGTATTGAAAAAAATTAAAAAAAATTATATATATACACACACATATACATACACTGCTCAAAAAAATAAAGGGAACACTCAAATAACACATCCTAGATCTGAATGAATGAAATATTCTCATTGAATACTTTGTTCTGTACAAAGCTGAATGTGCTGACAACAAAATCACATAAAAATCATCAATGGAAATCAAATTTATTAACTAATGGAGGCCTGGATTTGGAGCCACCCCCAAAATTAAAGTGGAAAAACACACTACAGGCTGATCCAACTTTGATGTAATGTCCTTAAAACAAGTCAAAATGAGGTTCAGTATTGTGTGCGGCCTCCACGTGCCTGTATGACCTCCCTACAACGCCTGGGCATGCTCCTGATGAGGTGGTCTCCTGTGGGATCTCCTCCCAGACCTGGACTAAATCATCCGCCAACTTCTGGAAAGTCTATGGTGCAAGGTGACGTTGGTGGATGGAGCGAGACATGATGTCCCAGATGTGCTCAATCGGATTCAGGTCTGGGGAACGGGTGGGACAGTCCATAGCTTCAATGCCTTCATCTTGCAGGAACTGCTGACACACTCCAGCCACATGAGGTCTGGCATTGTCCTGCATTAGGAGGAACCCAGGGCCAACCGCACCAGCAGATGGTCTCACAAGGGGTCTGAGGATCTCATCTCGGTACCTAATGTCAGTCAGGCTACGTCTGGCGAGCACATGGAGGGCTGTGCGGCCCTCCAAAAGAAATGCCACTCCACACCATTACTGACCCACTGCCAAACCGGTCATGCTGAAGGATGTTGCAGGCAGCAGATCGCTCTCCGCGGCGTCTCCAGACTCTGTCATGTCTGTCACATGTGCTCAGTGTGAACCTGCTTTCATCTGTGAAGAGCACAGGGCGCCAGTGGCGACTTTGCCAATCCTGGTGTTCTGTGGCAAATGCCAAGCGTCCTGCACAATGTTGGGATGTGATCACAACCCCCATCTGTGGACGTCGGGCCTTCATACCACCCTCATGGAGTCGGTTTCTAACCGTTTGTGCAGACACATGAACATTTGTGGCCTGCTGGAGGTCATTTTGCAGGGCTCTGTCAGTGCTCCCCCTGTTCCTCCTTGCACAAAGGCGGAGGTAGCGGTACTGCTGCTGGATTGTTGCCCTCCTACGGCCCCCTCCTTGTCTCCTGGTGTACTGGCCTGTCTCCTGGTAGCACCTCCAGCCTCTGGACACTACGCTGACAGACACAGCAAACCTTCTTGCCACAGCTCGCACTGATGTGCCATCCTGGATGAGCTGCACTACCTGAGCAACTTCTGTGGGTTGTAGAGTCCGTCTCATGCTACCACGAGTGTGAAAGCATAACCAACATTCAAAAGTGACCAAAACATCTGCCAGAAAGCATTGGTACTGAGATGTGGTCTGTGGTCCCCACCTGCAGAATCAATCCTTTGAGGGTGTCTTGATAATTGCCAATAATTTCCATCTATTGTCTATTCCATTTGCACAACAGCATGTGAAATTGATTGTCAATCAGTGTCATTTCCTAAGTGGACAGTTTGATGCACTTGGAGTTATATTCTGTTGTTTAAGTGTTCCCTTTATTTTTTTGAGCAGTGTATATATACAGTACAGACCAAAAGGTGGACACACCTTCTCATTTAAAGATTTATCTGTATTTTCATGACTAAGAAAATTGTACATTCACACTGAAGGCATCAAAACTATGAATTAACACATGTGGAATTATATACTTAACAAAAACGTGTGAAACAACTGAAAATATGTCTTATATTCTAGGTTCTTCAAAGTAGCCACCTTTTGCTTTGATGGCTGCTTTGCACACTCTTGGCATTCTCTTGATGAGCTTCAAGAGGTAGTCACCGGAAATGGTTTTCACTTCACAGGTGTGCCCAGTCAGGTTTAATAAGTGGGATTTCTTGCCTTATAAATGGGGTTGGGACCATCACTTGTGTTGTGCAGAAGTCTGGTGGATACACAGCTGATAGTCCTACTGAATAGACTGTTAGATGATTTTTTCTTGCCATCATACAAATTCTAAGTAAAGAAAAACGAGTGGCCATCATTACTTTAAGAAATGAAGGTCAGTCAGTCCGAAAAATTGTGAAAACTTTGAAAGCGTCCCCAAGTGCAGTTGCAAAAACCATCAAGCGCTACAAAGAAACTGTCTCACATGAGGACTGCCCCAGGAAAGGAAGACCAAGAGTCACCTCTGCTTCTGAGGATAAGTTTATCCGAGTCACCAGCCTCAGAAATCGCAGGTTAACAGCAGCTCAGATTAGAGACCAGGTCAATGCCACACAGAGTTCTAGCAGCAGAAACATCTCTTCAACAACTGTTAAGAGGAGACTTTGTGCAGCAGGCCTTCATGGTAAAATAGCTGCTAGGAAACCACTGCTAAGGACAGGCAACAAGCAGAAGAGACTTGTTTGGGCTAAAGAACACAAGGAATGGACATTAGACCAGTGGAAATCTGTGCTTTGGTCTGATGAGTCCAAATTTGAGATCTTTGGTTCCAACCACCGTGTCTTTGTGCGACTCAGAAAAGGTGAACGGATGGACTTTACATGCCTGGTTCCCACCGTGAAGCATGGAGGAGGAGGTGTGATGGTGTGGGGGTGCTTTGCTGGTGACACTGTTGGAGATTTATTCAAAATTGAAGGCATACTGAACCAGCATGGCTACCACAGCATCTGGCAGCGGCATGCTATTCCATCCGGTTTGCGTTTAGTTGGACCATCATTTATTTTTCAAAAGGACAATGACCCCAAACACACCTCCAGGCTGTGTAAGGGCTATTTGACCAAGAAGGCGAGTGATGGGGTGCTACGCCAGATGACCTGGCCTCCACAGTCACCAGACCTGAACCCAATCGAGATGGTTTGGGGTGAGCTGGACCGCCGAGTGAAGGCAAAAGGGCCTACAAGTGCTAAGCATCTCCGGGAACTCCTTCAAGATTGTTGGAAGACCATTTCCGGTGACTACCACTTGAAGCGCATCAAGAGAATGCCAAGAGTGTGCAAAGCAGTCATCAAAGCAAAAGGTGGCTACTTTGAAGAACCTAGAATATAAGACATATTTTCAGTTGTTTCACACTTTTTTGTTAAGTATATATTTCCACATGTGTTAATTCATAGTTTTGATGCCTTCAGTGTGAATGTACAATTTTCATAGTCATGAAAATACATAAAAAATCTTTAAATGAGGTGTGTCCAAACTTTTGGTCTGTTCTGTACATACACACACACACACACACACACACATATATATATACATACACGCACGCAGTAGGGAAAATAAGTATTTGATACACTGACGATTTTGCAAGCTTTCCCACCTACAAAGAATGGAGAGGTCTGTCATTTTTATCATAGGTACACTTCAACTGTGAGAGACAGAATCTAAAAATAAAATCCAAAAAAAAAATCACATTGTATGATTTTTAAATAATTAAATCGCATTTCATTGCATGAAATAAGTATTTGATCACCTACCAACCAGCAAGAAATCTCGCTCTCACAGACCTGTTAGTTTTTCTTTCAGAAGCCCTCCTACTCTGCACTCCTCACCTGTATTTATTGTACCTGTTTGAACTCGTTACCTGTATAAACGACACCTGTCCACACACTCAATCAATCACACTCCAACCTATCCACCATGGTTAAGACCAAAGAGCTATCTAAGGACACCAGGGACAAAATTGTAGACCTGCTCCAGGCTGGGATTGGCTACAGGACAATATGCAAGCAGCTTGGTGAGAAAGCAACAACTGTTGGCACAATTATTAGAAAACGGAAGAAACACAAGATGACTGTCAATCTTCCTCTGTCTGGGGCTCCATGCAAGATCTTGACCCGTGGGATAAGGATGATTCTGAGAAAGGTCAGGAATCAGCCCAGAACTACACAGGAGGACCTGGTCAATGACCTGAAGAGAGCCGAGACTACAGTCTCAAACATTACCATTAGTAACACACTATGTCGTCATGGATTAAACTCCTGCAGGGCACGCAAGGTCCCCTGCTCACGCCAGCACATGTCCAGGCCCGTTTGAAGTTCGCCATTGACCATCTGGGTGATCCAGAGGAGGCATGGGAGAGGGTCATGTGGTCAGATGAGACCAAAATAGGACTTTTTGGTATCAACTCCATTTGACGTGTTTGGAGAAAGAAGAAGGATGAGTACAACCCCAAGAACACCGTCCCAACTGAGAAGCATGCTGGGGAAACCTTATACTTTGGGGGTGCTTTTCTGCAAAGGGGACAGGACAACTGCACCCAGCAACAGTCCCGAAACTTGAAAGATCTGGAGAAGATCTGTATGGAGGAGTGGTCCAAAATTCCTGCTGCAGTGTCTGCAAACTTGGTCAAGAACTACAGGAAACGTCTGACCTCTGTAATTGCAAACAAAGGTTTCCGTACCAAATATTAAGATCTGTTTTTCTATTGTATCAAATAATTAATTTGCATAATTGCATGAAATAAGTATGTAAAAATTATAAAATGTTATTTTCTGTTTTTTATTTTTAGATTCTGTCTCTCACAGGTGAAGTGTACCTACGATAAAAATTACAGCCCTCTCCATTCTTTGTAGGTGGGAAAACTTGCAAAATCGTCAGTGTATCCAATACTTATTTTCCCCACTGTATATACTTTGTTCCTAAAAAAGAAAAAACCCACCGGTCTTCTATGTGAACATAACAAAGACTATAACTAAAAATCTTATATATTAAAAAAAAAAACTAAAACAAGGTTGACCACATTTTCTTATGGTATTTTTATCTGAAACTTCCTTGGAAAATTCACTGGAAATATCAGAAATGTCTGAAGTGGGGACCTCAATGTAAGACCCCCACCCATTAGATGTAAGGTGGCTCCCAAACCTCACGTGTCGATGCAGCACAGCCATCTGCAGCCACATTTTACGTAGAGCACACGCAGAACTGGGTCATTAACACATACATTAATCCTTTCATTTCGTTCTCCTCTGCTGAAGATGTGTTTGACAAAGACCTCATCTACCAAAATAAAGAGGTGTATTCCCTATGAACTAACAATACCGTGGCATCTCTTCTTCCCAGGTCCTCTGCGTTGTGCCAATCTTCTGGAAATGTGTGGATACATTGACAACTGGCCACTGCCAGGCCCCTGGTCGTAGTGATTATGCCTACTGTCCAAACTGATTAGACATGGACAAGGAGTAAGGTAACACCCCATTGTCAATTAGATGTAAGGCTATGTTCACACTAGGCGTTTTTTCACTACACATTACTTTCAATGGGTGAAATACACTGAAAGAAGTGACGTGCTCTATTCAGCAAAAAACAATGCAAATCACAAAATACTGATCATACAAAAACCAGGGTGTGAGCATGAGATTTCTGAAATCTCATAGACTTTGCTTGTACTGTAAAACACAGCTGAAAATTTGCATTAAAAAAACGCTGAAAAAAACGCGATGTGTGAACATAGCCTTCAAAGGCACTGCACAGTGGTCTGAAACACAAATTCTGCACATTTGTGATTTTATAGGGTTTATAAGATTACTAAAACAGACGTGTCAGGAGACCACACAGATCCACTTTATAAAAACAAAAACACCTCAGTCATTGAAAGGTTAAATTACAACATTCCTAAGTCCAGCGCTCAAAATCTCCCAAGTCTCCTTACATTATGTAGTAAAGGACAGGTGACATTGGGGCCTTGCTTGTCCACCAGGTGATGTCTTATCGGTGGAAAGACTGTGATGAGAGGTTTGTCTTGAGGAAATTGTGGCGGAAGTAAACTGCAATAAAAACAAAGTATTAGAGCAAGACGCGGGATACATGACTGCAGCCTACAGAAACGTGACAGGTCCGGGGAAAATACCCAACAGCCTCATCTCATCTCAATGGAAAATCCATTTAGGTGGCACGTAGCGTAAGGCATAAAGGGACGTCAGCACCTTGACATATGATCGTAATGGTGTTATAAGAGATCTGATGAGTCCATCATGACAAATCTAGTGTGGAAAACATATGCAAATCCGTCTGGAAGTGCACTGGGGCGTATCACTGCACTTAGACAGCTCCTTTCAAGTGCACGGACACGCCCCTCTGCACTCCCACACCAATCTGCAGACACTCCATTTCCTTTTGACTGGCACATCGGAGCTCTGCAAAAAAAAAAAGGATAATTTTTCTGGGGAGGGACAATCGACGATACTGTTCTACGACTACTTCCATATGTAAAAGGAAGCTGAGAGGACCCTATAAGCCTCCATATTGATTTAAAGTGATTTCTTATTAGTAGCAATTAAACAACTTGCATTAATACACATCATCTATAGTGACGTCATGAGCCGCCAAGCAACATCATTTAATGGCTCCAGTGCTACAAGACATGACTATGGATGACAAGTCATTGTAGGGTACCGATTACACGCGGTGGGGTCTATCAACAGCATGGGACAAAGATATTCTAGAAGTACCTAATATGGTCTGCTTTCTTTAAGGGGTTGCCCACTACCTTGATATTGATCACTTACCCATTGGATAGGTCATTAATATGGAATCAGTGGGGGCAGGGGTGGATTAAGAGTAGTAAGGGCCCCGGGCAGTTTAGAAGGCGCGCCCCGCCCCCACACCTGATTTATCACGTGACATGTCACATGATCCCCTGTGATAGATCATGTGATAGTTCACGGGAAATTAATTTGGCATAATATTAATTGTGCTGCCTCATCTGAGAGCAGCACAATATTTGGGCAGATACCCTGATTCCAGCGATGTGTCACTTTTTCAGCTGCTTGTTGTCATTTTGAGAAAATCACCGTTTTATCTGCTGCAGATCTAGCAGCTCTCTGAATGCTGCGCTCTGTATAGCCCCGCCCACACCACTGATTGGCAGCTTTCTGCCCATGCTCAGTGTACACAGAAATCTACTGATCAGTGATGGGGGTGGGGTCCTACAGAACTTACTAGTCATCTAGTAATAATTACCTTCTGACAAATCAATGATTTTATCAAAACAACACTAAGCAGCCCAGTAAGTGACACATTACTGGAATCAGTGCCTCTAACCCTACATTATGCTGCTCTCAGATTAGGTGGCAAAAACCTGATGACAGATTCCCTTTAAAGGAGCTGTAAAGACAAAAAAGTTTGTATTAAAAAAAATACAAGCCATTTGTGAAATTAACTTTTTTTCATTGTTAATTCACATTAGACTGTATCTTCAACACTTTTGTCAGCAGGTCTTATTACAGACTCTGAATAGGGCAGCTCTCTCCCTCTCCCTCAGCAGAAAGTCACAGCATGGTTAAAAAACGGGATCTTTTATGATTTTCTCATAATAAATAAAAAAGGACATGCAAGTCCTCCAAACTATTTTCCCTTTCTCTATAGGCGAGGTCCTAAATCTTTCTTGTTCTTTAGTTGATCACATGTCAAAAATGCAAAGCATTTACTATGAACTCGCCTAAAAAAATATACACTTGGAGAGTAATATCATCATCTGCATGTAAATATTCTTTGACTCTAAGGGCTCGCTCACACTGTCGTATAACACGGCCGAATGCTATGTGATGTTTTATCGGATAGGACTCGGCCCTATGTTATACTATGGGACAATGCGATTATTGGCATGAGAAAATAATCTCATTCGATATTCGGACCATGTGCACAGCGCCATCTATACTCAGCGGGAGACCGCACGAAGCCATCTATACACAGCAGGAGGCCGCACGGCGACATCTATACTCAGCGGGAGACCGCATGTAGCCATCTATACACAGCAGGAGGCCGCACGGCGCCCCCCCCCCAGAGACTGCAGGAGGCCGCACAGCGCCATCTATACTCAGCGGGAGGCCGCACGTAGCCATCTATACACAGCGGGAGGCCTCGCGGCGCCCCCCCCCAGAGACAGCAGGAGGCCGCACAGCGCCATCTATACTCAGCGGGAGGCCGCACGTAGCCATCTATACACAGCGGGAGGCCGCACGGCGCCCCCCCTAGAGACAGCAGGAGGCCGCACAGCGCCATCTATACTCAGCGGGAGGCCGCACGGCGCCATCTATACACAGCGGGGAGCCGCACGGCGCCATCTCTACACAGCAGGGGGCCGCACTGCGCCATCAATACACGGCGGGGGGCCGCACGGCGCCATCTATACATAGCGGGGGGCCGCACGTAGCCATCTATACACAGCGGGGGGCCGCATGTAGCCATCTGTACACAGCGGGGGGCCGCACGGCGCCCCCCCAGATACAGCAGGAGGCCGCACGGCGCCAACTATACTCAGCAGTAGGCCGCACGCAGTCACACACACAAACATATACAGACATATACATACACGCATAAACACATTTGAAACACAAAAATACATATAAACAGACATGACACAATGATATCTGCCCACACACACATACAAACAGACATCACACAATGACATCTGCCCACACACACACAAACAGACATCACACAATGACATCTGTCTACACACACACACACATACACACACACATACACACACAAACAGACATCACACAATGACATCTGCCTACACACACACACACACATAAACAGACATCACACAATGACATCTGCCTACACACACACACACAAACAGACATCACACAATGACATCTGCCCACACACACACACACAAACAGACATCACACAATGACATCTGCCCACACACACACACACACACACATACAAACAGACATCACACAATGACATCTGCCCACACACACACAAACAGACATCACACAATGACATCTGCCCACACACACACACACACACACATACAAACAGACATCATACAATGACATCTGCCCACACACACACACACACACACACACACACACACACACACAGACATACACACACACAAACAGACATCACACAATGACATCTGCCCACACACACATCACACAAACAGACATCACACAATGACATCTGCCCCCACACACACACAGACATCACACAATGACATCTGCCCCCCCACACACACACACACACAAACAGACATCACACAATGACATCTGCCCACACACACACAGACATCACACAATGACATCTGCCCACACACACACACAAACAGACATCACACAATGACATCTGCCCACACACACACACACACACACACACACACACACACACACACAAACAGACATCACACAATGACATCTGCCCACACACACACACAAACAGACATCACACAATGACATCTGCCCACACAGACACACACACATACAAACAGACATCACACAATGACATCTGCCCACAAACACACAAACAGACATCACACAATGACATCTGCCCACACACACACACACATACAAACAGACATCATACAATGTCTAAAAAAATATGCACTTGGAGAGTAATATCATCATCTGCATGTAAATATTCCTTGACTCTAAGGGCTCGCTCACACTGTCGTATAACACGGCCGAATGCTATGTGATGTTTTATCGGATAGGACTCGGCCCTATGTTATACTATGGGACAGTGCGATTATTGGCATGAGAAAATAATCTCATTCGATATTCGGACCATGTGCACCCATACAAGTCTATGGGTGCACGTAAAACATTAGACTGCACTCGGATGTCATCCAAGTGCAGTCCGATGAACACTCACAGAGACTATGGAGAAGATGGAGAAATTAAGTTCTCCATCTTCTCCATATCTGTGCTGCGAGAGAATCGGATCACACTCAGTTGAAGCTCTGACAGAGTTTGAGCCCAGTGTCATTAGCATAATTGGCCCTATTCTCTTGCATGAGAGAATATATGGCTTAGTGAGTGGACCCTAAAACTGAATAGTAGTGACGGACAGGCACCTCACAAGCGGGATCCATGTAGCTCTCAGATGTCATGTAGGTAGGGCTTCATTCCATGGAGTAGGGCTTAATTCCAATGTAAATAAAAAAAAATGGACTTCAAATAAAAATTAAATGAACACAAAAAGCACTAATTGAATTATTTTTTTCATATTTATGTTTGCAGCCCCTTTAAAAACCCTTTGAGGACCAAGGCACATATATGTCCCATAGTTTTAAACTGGAAAAAAATTTGATTGAATAAAATTTAAGGTCCTCGAAGGGTAAGTAGGTCATAAATTCATATGAATACTTGCTCATACAATTGCACATGCCAAAACATGAAGAAGAGCAGAATCAAAAATATGACATTAAGTGGAGCACTTACAGGTATTCAAGGTGAAAGAGACCAGCAAAGGCATCGTCTCGAATGACAGTAAATGAGTTAGAATTCAGCAAGCTGAAAATGAAGACAGCAGGTTAGAAGCGAACCAGACTTTATGGTGCTCAGAATTAGTCAAGCAGAATTTATTGACTGCTCTTGCAAAGCACTGAGACTCCCGCTGTGTATAGATGGCGCCGTGCGGCCTCCCGCTGTGTATAGATGGCGCCGTGCGGCCGCCCGCTGTGCATAGATGGCGCCGTGCGGCCTCCCGCTGTGTATAGATGGCGCCGTATAGATGGCTACGTGCGGCCTCCTGCTGAGTATACGTGTATAGATGGCTACGTGCGGCCTCCTGCTGAGTATAGATGCCGCACGACGCTCCCCCCAGAGACAGCAGGAGGCCGCACAGCTCCATCTATACTCAGCGGGAGACCGCACGAAGCCATCTATACACAGCAGGAGGCCGCACGGCGACATCTATACTCAGCGGGAGACCGCATGTAGCCATCTATACACAGCAGGAGGCCGCACGGCGCCCCCCCCCCCCAGAGACTGCAGGAGGCCGCACAGCGCCATCTATACTCAGCGGGAGGCCGCACGTAGCCATCTATACACAGCGGGAGGCCTCGCGGCGCCCCCCCCCCAGAGACAGCAGGAGGCCGCACAGCGCCATCTATACTCAGCGGGAGGCCGCACGTAGCCATCTATACACAGTGGGAGGCCGCACGGCGCCCCCCCTAGAGACAGCAGGAGGCCGCACAGCGCCATCTATACTCAGCGGGAGGCCGCACGGCGCCATCTATACACAGCGGGGAGCCGCACGGCGCCATCTCTACACAGCAGGGGGCCGCACTGCGCCATCAATACACGGCGGGGGGCCGCACGGCGCCATCTATACATAGCGGGGGGCCGCACGTAGCCATCTATACACAGCGGGGGGCCGCATGTAGCCATCTGTACACAGCGGGGGACCGCACGGCGCCCCCCCAGATACAGCAGGAGGCCGCACGGCGCCAACTATACTCAGCAGTAGGCCGCACGCAGTCACACACACAAACATATACAGACATATACATACACGCATAAACACATTTGAAACACAAAAATACATATAAACAGACATGACACAATGATATCTGCCCACACACACATACAAACAGACATCACACAATGACATCTGCCCACACACACACAAACAGACATCACACAATGACATCTGTCTACACACACACACACATACACACACACATACACACACAAACAGACATCACACAATGACATCTGCCTACACACACACACACACACAAACAGACATCACACAATGACATCTGCCTACACACACACACACAAACAGACATCACACAATGACATCTGCCCACACACACACACACAAACAGACATCACACAATGACATCTGCCCACACACACACATACAAACAGACATCACACAATGACATCTGCCCACACACACACAAACAGACATCACACAATGACATCTGCCCACACACACACACACACACATACAAACAGACATCATACAATGACATCTGCCCACACACACACACACACACACAGACATACACACACACAAACAGACATCACACAATGACATCTGCCCACACACACATCACACAAACAGACATCACACAATGACATCTGCCCCCACACACACACAGACATCACACAATGACATCTGCCCCCCCCACACACACACACACAAACAGACATCACACAATGACATCTGCCCACACACACACACAAACAGACATCACACAATGACATCTGCCCACACACACACACAGACATCACACAATGACATCTGCCCACACACACACACACACACACACACAAACAGACATCACACAATGACATCTGCCCACACACACACACAAACAGACATCACACAATGACATCTGCCCACACAGACACACACACATACAAACAGACATCACACAATGACATCTGCCCACAAACACACAAACAGACATCACACAATGACATCTGCCCACACACACACACATCACACAAACAGACATCACACAATGACATCTGCCTCCACACACACACAGACATCACACAATGACATCTGCCCCCCCCACACACACACACAAACAGACATCACACAATGACATCTGCCCACACACACACATCACACAATGACATCTGCCCACACACACACACAAACAGACATCACACAATGACTTCTGCCCACACACACACAAACAGACATCACACACACCTGCCCACACACACACACACACATACAAACAGACATCACACAATGACATCTGCCCACACACACACACATCACACAATGACATCTGCCCACACACACACAAACAGACATCACACAATGACATCTGCCCACACACACACACAAACAGACATCACACAATGACATCTGCCCACACACAAACACACACACAAACAGACATCACACAATGACATCTGCCCACACACACACAAACAGACATCACACAATGACATCTGCCCACACACACACACACACACACATACAAACAGACATCATACAATGACATCTGCCCATACACACACACACACACACAAACATACACACACACAAACAGACATCACACAATGACATCTGCCCCCACACACACACACAGACATCACACAATGACATCTGCCCCCCCCCACACACACACAAACAGACATCACACAATGACATCTGCCCACACACACACACACACACAAACAGACATCACACAATGACATCTACCCCCCACACACACACATACAAACAGACATCACACAATGACATCTGCCCACACACACACATCACACAAACAGACATCACACAATGACATCTGCCCCCACACACACACAAACATCACACAATGACATCTGCCCCCCCCCACACACACACAAACAGACATCACACAATGACATCTGCCCACACACACACACACACACACACAGACATCACACAATGACATCTGCCCACACACACACACAAACAGACATCACACAATGACATCTGCCCCCCCCCACACACACACACACACAGACATCACACAATGACATCTGCCCCCACACACACAAACAGACATCACACAATGACATCTGCCTACACACACACAAACAGACATCACACAATGACATCTGCCCACACACACACACACACACAAACAGACATCACACAATGACATCTGCCCACACACACACACAAAGACATCACACAAACAGACATCACACAATGAAATCTGCCCACACACACACACAAACAGACATCACACAATGACATCTACCCCCCCACACACACAAACAGACATCACACAAACAGACATCACACAATGACATCTGCCCACACACACACACACACAAAGACATCACACAAACAGACATCACACAATGACATCTGCCCACACACACACACACACACAGACATCACACAAACAGACATCACACAATGACATCTGCCTACACACACACACACACACAGACATACACACACAAACAGACATCACACAATGACATCTGCCCACACACACACACACACACACATACACACACACACACATACATACACACACACATACATACACACACACACATACATACACACACATACATACACACACACATACACACACACACACATACATACACACACACACATACATACATACATACATACACACACACACACACACACTCACTCACCATCCCCCGGCTCGGCTCCAGTCCTCCCGGCTCCTGCTCCTCTCCCGTGGTAAGTAGCAGTGCAGGTCGGGCGCGCACTGCGTGACGTCACAGCTAGGAAACACGGCCGCGCACAGGGCCGTGTCTCCTAGCAGTGACGCGGCCGGGCCAGCACAGGGAAGTTAACTGCTGCAGTGCTGGCCCGGCCGATGAAGAAGTAGCGGCGGCTGCTGCTGGGGGAGCGGTACGGGGCCCCTCCTCCCGGGCCCCCCCTCCCGCCACCGCTACCGGTATGTGCCGCGGCGGCCCGCACATATAATGAGGGCAATCCGGCATTAGACACCCCGCCCCGGAGCCGCGGGCCCTCTGCAGGCTCGGGGCCCTGGGCGGTCGCCCGGATTGCCCTCATTATAATCCGCCTATGAGTGGGGGCCATATTCACAAGTGAATAGGAGCATGCGGCTCCCTCTCTGGGGGGCTGTCAAAACCCCATCGATTTGATATTGATACCCAATGCTGATGTTATCAATATCAAAGTAGAGGACAATCCCTTTAATTCCCATTAGGTTCACCTTTAATAACCCCAAGAAATGCAACGTAATCTCTCAACTAAGACAATAGCACCCCGTGTCACTTACATATTGATGCTGATGGTGAAGTTCTTAAAGGTGATTGGCAGTCTGTACTCCACATCTTTCTGAATTTCAGTAATACTGGAAAGATAAAAAAAAGAAAACATTAATGATGACAATTCTACAAACTGCTGTGTCCCAAAAGAAAACACAACAGGTGGATATGTGTAAACCTAACCGATGCTCCAGTATTGTGGGTGCTGGAGCGTGCAGTCTCACAAGACACGATTTGTCTACCATCTTGAATTGGAGGTGCCCCAGCCCCCAATAATGATCTAGGTCTGATTCGGCAGAACAGCATGAGGTCCGGCAAATCTGACCGCTTTATGGATACAACATGCTCCATATTACGACCACAAGAAAAAAGCCAAATAAAGAAGTGTGAGAACAGGACGGCGATGGGTGTACGGAGGATGGCAGAGAGATGACTGCAGAACGCAGCATAAAGCACTCAGACATTAATCATCCCTGACAAAACATAATACAAGTCCTGCTTCATGCTGGGTACGCTTCTCAGGTAACCCTATACTGAAGGACTTGTACTGTTCATAGACCTAACATACAACACATTACATACAAGTTATCCCGCATCAAGAGACACATGACATTTTGTAATGGTTTGGAAATAATAACCATCCTAGACATCAAGTTCCCCTTTGAGAGGTCACAAGGTAATATCCGATGGCTCTAAAATGGAATCTGCCACCAGGTTTTGCTATCCCATCTGCATGATGTAAGGGCAGAAACCTGATTCCAGAAATGTGTCCCTTATTTCGCTGCAGTTTTGATAAATTTTAGTTTTATCTACTGCAGATCTAGCAGTGCTCTGAATGCTGAGCTCCATATAACCGGCTGCACCACTGATTGGCAGCTTTCTGTGTACACTGTGCATAGGCAGAAGGCTGCTATACAGACCTTGTGAAAAATGAGAAAAGAGAAAGGGAGAAAAAGCGCGCCATGTACCACCTGAGGAAGATAGTTCACTATCGAAACGCTTTGTGGAAAGGGCTCATTAAATTTATTTTTTAGTCCTAAATTTTTTTTCACTTCTAGTGTTCATTCTTTTAGCGCCCTATAGACCGCTTTTTTATTTAATTTGGACCACTCCTGAAAAATGAGGGATACCTGGTTGCAGGTTTACTAGTCTTCTAGTCACAACCTCCTACTGATAAAACAAAGATTTTATCAAAACACCAGCAAGCAGCCCAGAAAGTGACACATCGCTGGAATCAGGGTCTCTGTCTCTACATCATGCTGCTCTCGGAATATATGGCAAAAACCTAGTGACAGATTCCCTTTAAGCTCTCATCTCTAGTGATCAGGACCCTAGAATTTTCTTCTGAGGTGGGTTTCCCTTTAGCTCTGCACCTACCTAGCGTCACTGCATGGCTGCGGAAATAAAAAAATAAAAAAATAAATCTTTCTGAATTCTGAAGAGAAGGAGCAGTTGTGGAGTGTCTATATAATAGATGTAGAGAAGTGGGATGACGGCGGCCTGTGCTGAGCATTGCCCGGCTGATCGGGTGATGACTGATGGGTCACATGAATGAGTTATTACAGCAGAAACCGCACCCGTCCTGATAACTATTCCTGCAAGGAACCGGCCGTCCCTAACCCTGCAGCTACATAATAGAGATGCAAAGAAACAAGGAGAAAGAAAGGATGCAATGACAGGGATCACCAAGGAATAGCAAAAATATAGAATTTTATTAAAGACTAAACATACAAGACATGTTAAAAAAAACAACTAAAAAGCAACAATTGCCCCAATGAATAACAAAACCATTGCAAGGTACTGATATGGTTAATCCTCACATATATATGCCCAACTAGTCACAGAAAATCTCAATATATGACTACAGACTGTCCACCACAATATAATAAAGAGCAAGGCAGCAGCAAAGTATCTATTCACAAAGGCAATAATATCCAAATAAGCCTATAAAAATAGTGCCCATTATATAACCCCACAATGAAACCTGCCGCTGACACAATCGCCCCAAATGTGAAACAATACAATTGGATTGCTAAAAGAGCAAGCTAACGCTGTTAGGTCGGGCAGTAGAAAAAAATGATGTAACTACACCTGAACCATCAGGCAACCTACAGAAATGTGCATGGAGGATGTTGTTTTTACATAAGAGTTATGTATACAGAAAAGCTATATGTCCTATACAGGAAAAGTGTGGGATGAGGAGCTTACAAGACCACTAAAGTAAGACATTCACAAGCTCCTTCTGTATACTCCCTGGTGCCGGGGGTCCGACCCCACTGATCTTACACTGAGAATGTATGGAACTCCTGTAATGTCACCCTTCTTTTCTACAATGTAATCAAGGCATATTTATATGTCTGAACAAGACTTGTATCAACCCATAAAAGAAAAGAGCCCCAGCTCCACCATACTGAATCCCTGCACAGCGACGCTATCAGCCGTGCAGGGACACAACGCAGCTGCCGTCACTTATATAATGGCCGAATGTGCAGGGGAAAGCCACAACGGACCTCATTGTTCTGAAGGCTGCAGCGTATCCGAGCTATATGTGATACTACTCTGACATAGGGAAAGGGACAAAAACCCTTCAAATAGCAGGGAGTGACGTCTGATTAATATTTAGATTTGTATTGAACATAAAACCACAATCTTAGGACCATTACATACATTACCAGACTACTTTATAGATGATCAATTGCCAGCACAAGTTATATTACGCCCAAAATATCTCTGCAGCACCACCAAATTGCTGTATGAAAAATATGAGGAGTTATAGAAGTGTATTATCTGTACAGGTCCATATATCAGCCACTATTATGTGAAATATGTAATAAAATACACTATTATACATTATTAATGTTCTGTCCCTTTAAAATTCTGTCACCATGGTAACGACAGTCATACTCAGCCAATAGGATTGCTCGGTTTGAATTTGAAAAAAAAAAAAACCTCCTATGTGGTCAGTTTGTTCCATCTCATCTGAGTGTGAAGACAGACACCTGCGATCAGCGAGAGATTCTAGGTATAAGACGTGATATAATCTAATGGACGGAGCCACATCCCATCACACGCACTCAGCGACCACAACTGACAGGAATCAGCCCATTTACCAGAGGAGAAGTCATTATTCCCCAACACATGATACGCTGAGACACCAGTGGGGGGCGCCACACTCATCACAGCTCCCATCTGGAAGGATCCAGCGATCACTTCTAATGGGGGTCACTGCCCTTTTTTGGTGATTGCTGGAGTTTCCCGCGGTCGGACCCCACTGATCTATCAGTCATCACCGAGCCCAGGGATAAGGGGATGACTTGTTCCATCTGATAATTCCCCTTTAATGAAGCTCAGATACAGAACAGTAAATATCCTACACATTTCCCAATTTGCCCTTTCCCCAGCAGAGCCCCCGAATTATTTATAGCCAATGTTTCTAAGACCAAAGAAATATCAGCCAATCACCAAACCCTCTGCTGACGCCTCCTGAGGTTTTATAGATTTTGGATACATTTCTACAAGAGAAGATATCAGCGGACACCATGGGGATGGAGTATTCTGCCAGCGTTGGACCCGGTAGTATCCATCACTCACTCACCGTTCTCTATACTCTTGTTACATGGCTTTCTGGGGCTTTCATTAAACAGACTCATCTGTGGGGACATTTTCTTTCCTTTAATGCATATACTTGGTGGTAAATATTTTTCTGAGTTTTATTGAAAATTGTGCACAGTTTGCCTCCTGTGCCCTCTGTGCTGTACTGTCTATTGCTGGCTGCAGAACTAGTTAACTGAGAATCCATCAGTGAGCTCCTTCTGACAGTCTTAACATACATACGTCCTCTTTGTACGGTGAGGATTGCTCCTAATATCTGGTTGTGTTTTCTGCAGATTACATCAGTCCTGAGGAACAGCTGAGGAGACTGGCATATTGTGTGAAGTTTCTCCCTTCTCCCCTCTACAAGAAGGAGGTCAGTGAGACGACTCAGGGCAACGCTACGGCCTCTTCTATAAGGTAGCTGTGTATTCGGATCTTCCTTGTAGCCTCCTAACTTCATCTCTTCTCTTCCAGCGCCTTATGCCGACCAACCCCATTGCCCAAAGAAGATGCATCGAAGAGTATAAAGCCAGGGAGAAAAGGAAGAGGGAAGAAAGGCGCAAGGAACTAAAAGAACGGCGCAAGTACCTGGATGAAGAGGAAGACGAGGAAGAAGAGAAGGAAGAAGAGGAGAAAGCAGCAAAGAAGATAAAGCTGGACATCATGGATTTAAGACAGAAGACACTAAAAGAACTGTGCGCCTACCTGGATGAAGAGGAAGAAGAGGAAGAAGAGAAAGAAGAGAAAGCAAAGAAGATGAAACTCCACATCAAGATCCCTAGGGGGGAAGTGACGGCCAAAGGCCAGAAAAGAAGACAACCGATCCCAACAACAAGAAGGAAGAAGGAGAACCAGACCAACTTCCGCCAGTACATCAACCGGTATTTGAGAGGAAAGAGGAACATCATGTGGACCATCCTGCTGGAACCTCTCTGCCGATAACATCACATACAGCAATACCGGCTGGTAAGTATCAGACCACCAAATAACAGCAGGATAGTGTAATATAGTGGTAGTGTATCAGTATTAGTGTAATAAGAGTAATAATACTAGTGATAATAGTAAGAAATAAATAAAATAGTAATAAAATAACAGTAGTAATAGTAGTAGGTAGAATAGCAGTGTGATCCAGGGTCCAAGGACTGATCGCCTTTTCTCGGGGTCAAGAAGGAATTTTTCCCCTGTGACACAAATTGGCTGAAGGTGTCCAGGGGTTTTTGCCTTCTTCTGGATCAATACTGTAGTTATAGGGTAGTATTAGTAGTGATAGGAAAGAATAATAATAATGTAAAAATATAGCAGGTTATTAATAATAAGAAGAATATTAAATAGCTATATTTATAAAAATAAAAACATAAATTAAAATAACTCCAGTAGTACAATAAGTAATATATTAATTATACAACTAATAATAACATTATTAGGTTTGATCCAGGGTCCTAGGACTGATCGCCTTTTCTCGGGGTCAAGAAGGAATTTTTCCTCAGTGACACAAATTGGCTGAAGGTGTCCTGGGGTTTTTGCCTTCTTCTGGATCAACACTCTAGGTATAGGGTAGTATTAGTAGTGATAGGAAAGTAGAATAATACTGTAATAAGATAGCAGGATGTTAATAATAGTAAGAATATAAAAATAATTATAGTGTTGTTTTGATTATTTTAAGTAGTTATAGAAAAGTTAGAATAGCAAAGTAATAAGATAGCAGGACATAAATAATATATAATCTATAAAAAGTACAAAAACCTAAATTAAAATACTAATAACTGCAGTAGCAGTACAATTAGTTGTGTAATATTAATAAGAATTATTAATAACTAGTAATAACATTATTAGATTTGATCCAGGGTCCTAGGACTGATCGCCTTTTCTCGGGGTCAAGAAGGAATTTTTCCCCTGTGACACAAATTGGCTGAAGGTGTCCTGGGGTTTTTGCCTTCTTCTGGATCAACACTAAGTATAGGGATTTTAGTAATACCATTATCATAAACACAAGAGTAATAAAAAATTATAAAACTAATTAAAAAATGAATTATAACAGGTACAATTGATTGCATTAGTACAGTAATAATAAACATTAAAAATGGTGGTCCCAGTTAGTAAGTTAGTGTAGTGTTAGTGTAGGGACCCATCTGAAGAGGTCGCCTTGACGGTGGCAGATGGGCTCGCACAATTTGCTCAAAGTGTGCGCTAAGAACCTCATATTTCTATGTACAGGAGATCTAGCAGTAATACCATTCAGGAGATAGGTATTTGTGTACACACATTTTGTTATATACTTTTGCGCCGCACACAGGGCAGGTATACAGGTACAGGATGCTCATATGTAGTGAGAGTGTTGCAGTAATATTATAACTGGGCCTTAAGGGTAAAATGTTGATAACTACAGGTCCTGGAAACACATCAGAAACTAGAACCTGTAAGTAACTGGTTCCCTGCTAGTGATTAATATGTAAAGGGCAGTCTGGTACCAGGACCCGCGTTATAGGACACATTATCATCAGGCAGGTGCAGTCAGGACTCTTACAAGATCTGCGGCAGTCGTGTGGCGGTATAACACAGTCCCGCTCCTGCCTCAGGCGCCAGCAGTGGAGCCAACCCTGATCCTGGC
This sequence comes from Phyllobates terribilis, assembly GCF_046119375.1. Classification (NCBI taxonomy): domain Eukaryota; kingdom Metazoa; phylum Chordata; class Amphibia; order Anura; family Dendrobatidae; genus Phyllobates; species Phyllobates terribilis. Next base: position 330,411 of record NW_027363299.1, on the reverse strand, counting down.
AGCTTAACCCCTTATATGACACAGTCAGTGGCTTTCACAGCATTTAGGCACTTAAGACCGGAGAGGGAGGCGCGATCATGGTGCCGATGAGTTTCTATGGCAGCCGAGATCTAACAATGGACCCCATGACGGCCATCTTACTGCTCTTATTAGTCCCGGCTGAGGAGAGGTCTATGAGGACACCGGTCAGAGTTATGTCGCCTGCTCTGCAGCTATTAGAAATATTTAGGGCTGATTAGTTTGCTATCTGTAAATCGGATCTAGCCCTGCCCCCCCCAGCAGCACTGGGCTACCACTGGTGTGATCAGGGCTATTGGGCTCCTAGATTGGGCAGAGGAGCTCAGTCTTCAGCAGGAGCTGGCTGAGGAGAGCGGAGCGACTTGCATGGGGCTGCTGCACAAGAAGCAGCTCACAAGGTGGAGATTTATCCGGAGACGTGGTACCCGGGCTGTCATCTGCTTTGCAGGCTGCATAGTCGCTGCCTCCTAGGACCCGAACTTCACCCCTAACAGGCACAGCAGAGCTCGGACAGCTGCAAGTGCCGGAGAGTGGCTGATTAGTGACTGCTGTGTCTCCTGCACTCAGATAAGAGCGGTACAGAGCGGGGGCTCAGTAATGGTGAATACGGGAAGTGTCCACCCCTCACATGCCCTATATGTGGCCCCCAGAGGTAAAGTCTTCCCTGTACCCAGCGCCTCCTCCCGCCTTCACTGCTGGCGTGCGCCATTGCTTAGAGGGGATGTCTGAAGATAACAAGTTACATACATAGTAACATAGTTTTTAAGGTTGAAGGAAGACTAAGTCCATCTAGTTCAACCCATAGCCTAACATGTTGATCCAGAGGAAGGCAAAAAAAAACCCTGTGGCAAACACTAAGCTCCACATTGGGGAAAAAAATTCCTTCCCGACTCCATACGACAATCAGACTAGTTCCCTGGATCAACGCCCTATCATGGAATCTAGTTTTTGCAACCTGTAATATTATACTTTTCAAGAAAGGAATCCATGCCCTTCTTAAATTTTATTAGTGAATCACTCATTACAACATCATGAGGCAGAGAGCTCCATAGTCTCACTGCTCTTACAGTAAAGAATCCCCGTCTGTGATTATGATTAAACCTTCTTTCCTCCAGACGTAGAAGATGCCCCCTTGTCCCCGTCTCTGGCCTCAGAGTAAAAAGATCAGTAGAAAGGTCTTTGTACTGTCCCCTCATATACTTGTACATAGTAATAAGATCACCCCTAAGCCTTCGTTTTTCCACAGTAAATAACCCCAAGTGTAATAACCTGTCTTGGTATTGCAGACCCCCCAGTCCTCTAATAACCTTGGTCGCTCTTCTCTGCACCCGCTCTAGTTCAGCTATGTCTTTCTTATACACCGGAGACCAGAACTGTACACAGTATTCTAAGTGTGGTCGCACTAATGACTTGTATAGAGGTAAAATTATCTTCTCCTCATGAGCATCTATGCCTCTTTTAACGCATCCCATTATTTTATTTGCCTTTGCAGCAGCTGCCTGACACTGGCCACTAAACATGAGCTTGTCGTCCACCAATACACCCAGGTCTTTTTCAGTGACAGATTTATCCAGTGTTTTACAATTAAGCATATAATTATACATTTTATTTCCTCTGCCCAAGTGCATTACCTTACATTTATCCCCATTAAAGCTCATTTGCCATTTATCAGCCCAAGCTTCTAGTTTACATAGATCCTCCTGTAATATAAAATTGTCCTCCTCTGTATTGATTACCCTGCAGAGTTTAGTGTCATCTGCAAATATTGAAATAGTATTCTGTATGCCCCCTACAAGGTCATTAATAAATATGTTAAAAAGAAGGGGGCCCAATACTGACCCCTGTGGTACCCCACTGTTAAATGAGACCTAGTCTGAGTGTTTTCCATTAATAACCACCCTTTGTTTCCTATCACTGAACCAATTCTTAACCCACATACATATATTTTCCCCTATCCCCATTGTTCTCATTTTATGTATCAACCTTTTGTGTGGAACCGTATCAAAAGCTTTTGAAAAGTCCATATACACAACATCCACTGCATTTCCTTGGTCCAGTCCAGAACTTGCCTCCTCATAAAAACTGATCAGATTAGTCTGACAGGAACGGTCCCTTGTAAACCCATGTTGATATTGGGTCATGAGGCTATTCTTCTTCAGATACTCTATTATAGAATCTCTTAGGAAACCCTCCAGGATTTTACCCACAGTAGAGGTTAAGCTTACCGGCCTATAATTTCCAAGTTCGGTTTCTGTCCCCTTTTTGAATATTGGCACCACATTTGCTATACGCCAGTCCTGTGGTACAGACCCTGTTATTATGGAATCTTTAAAGATTAAAAATAATGGTCTATCTATGACATTACTTAATTCCTGCAGTACTCGCGGGTGTATCCCATCCGGGCCTGGGGATTTGTCAACTTTAGTTATCACTTATCCACAGGCTCAGTGATCACTTACTGATCGTGGGGTCTGACCACTGCGAACCATCGTCTGATCGGGAAGGAACGGAAAGTCAGGGAACAACTGCAGCTCCATTCATTCTCTATGGGGCTCTGGAAAAAGCCGAGCTCAGCACTTGGATGCCACATAAGGAATGAATGGAGCAGATCCTGGAGTAATAACATGTCCTCCTCAGCTTTCTGTCTGTGTAAGTGGCTCAGCCCTCGTCTCCCCTTCTGTTCCCGACTTCTGTTTTGTTCCCTGTGGACTTTCTCTCAGTCCTCTGCAGCCATTATGTGTGTAGACAACTTCAAAAAGAAAAAGTAGCAGAACATCAGTCATCTAATAATCCACGATATTCAGGGGGGAAAACAAAACGGTGATGTTCTTACACAGTCGCCTCCTCTTGAGCTGATGAAGATGTCGGTGGCAGCACATTGCGGTTTGTGTTCTCTGCCTGAATATCGCGGATTATGTGACGTCCTGCAGCTTCTCATCATCCATGTTGGGCTGTTGGACGACGTGTGGACGCTCGGCTTGTTGGATTCTTGTGTTACTACCAGCACTGACTTTATATTGTGACTCCTGTGCCGATTCCCATTTCTAATTGCAGCGTGTTATACCAGCACGTGACGGCTGCCACAATCACATGACGGCTGCCACAATCACGTGACGGCTGCTACAATCACGTGACGACTGTAGCGTCGGCGTCCCTGCCTCCTGCTAGGCTGGGACGCCGTTCCCCTCACCTCTCCGCTCCGTGCCCGGCGTCTTCCTCCCGCTCTGCTGGCAGCGCACGCTGCTTCCCGGTCAAGGTGCTTAGGGCGCGCGCGCGCTCCCTCTCTCTTAAAGGGGCCGCGCGCGCCGTCCTAAGGAGTCCCCGGCCAATGGCCGGAGGACCTCACCATATATAAGGCACCTCCTCCAAAATGGAGGTGCCCGAGCTCTGTTGTTGCAAAGCCTTTCAACTCTGCTTCAGCCCTCAGGACCCGTTGCCTGATACCTGCCTGATATCTGCCTGATTTCTTACCTGCTTGCAATCCTGTGGTCCGACAGTCTGCCTACCAGCACCTGCCAGTCTGTCTATGGATCAGTCCGCCTGCGGACCAGGAACTACCTGCCAGATACCTGCCTGCCTGTCCAGAGACTCTTACCCGCTCACCTGGGAGCGCTTACCTGCTACCCGCCTGCTAGCCTACCTGGAGACTTAGCCGTCACTTGCTGTGACCACCTGCCTGACCAGAGACTCTCACCCGCTCACCTGGGAGCGCTCTCCTGCTACCTGCCTGCTAGCCTACCTGGAGGCTTAGCAGTCACTTGCTGTGACCACCTGCCTGTCCAGAGACTCTTACTCGCTCACCTGGGAGCACTCACCTGCTACCTGCCTGCTAGCCTACCTGGAGGCTTAGCCGTTACTTGCCGTGACCACCCGCCTGTCAAGAGACTGTCCCCGTCACTTGCTGTGACCGCCCTGCCCTTCTACCCTGAGACTGTCCTTGTCACTTGCAGTGTCTACCTACCCGCCTTCCCTGGGAGCCACCCGCTTCCTTACAAGGACTACCCTTTGTATAGTAGCTCAGAGGTTCCACCTCCCACACCCGTTACAGTTTGCTCAGGCCATAGAACCCGGTGGCACCCAAGCTCCCTCGCTCTCGGACCTATGTCATGAACTTTCCCGTCAGAGGTCCCAACAGGAGTCCATCCTGAGTCACCTGCGTAGGTGACCACTAAGCGTAACTATGTGTGGTCGTAACCATGGATGCCTAAGCTACTGCAATGCCTTGCACATGGGGTAAGCAACATTGCTAATCAGAAGGACTATACTACATTTCTAATTGGAGGTATTTGCTAATATTATTATTACACCTACTACATATTGGGATAGGATCTTGGAGATAGGAATACCCCTTTAACTTCCCCAACAATCAGTTGTCTGGGCCCCCATACACATTTGAGTTTCAGCTGAATCTGTCAATATCGGTGGGATAGGTCAACATTAGTCTAATATGTATGGTGGGCCTTCAGTTAGATATTTTGGTTCTAATACAGCTAAATATACCAGTAAAGTTTATACAATGGGCTCTGTGCTGCTTTATAATGGTCACCCCAGAGTTTGAAGCCCCCGTAGATCCCAGTATACCACACAATAGAACATTTGCTGCATTTTACAACAGTTTGGCTTTTGTAGATCCTTATTTCCATAAAGAACGGATGCAGCCAAATATCCCAGAATACTAAGAATTATTCAGGAATGGTTCCTTGAATAGTCAGGTATTTTCTTTTTTTCCTCGATGTCCTGGAAAGAGGTGAAGGCTCAGCAGGAGAAGCTCCGAGATGATCATTCCATCATAATGTGTCATTGTCGAGTCTTCAGATGTGGTCCTCTCCCCGCGTGGGGTTTTCCTTTTAGGAGGAAGCTTTATATTTACCACGTCAGTGTTATGCATTGTTACTTATTTTTATGTTATGTGAATGTTTTATACACGAGAACATTGATCACTGAGCCTTTATTATAGAATTCTCGGTAAAGCTACTAAATATAGCCTAATGATTGTTATAGCAGAAGATGGAGTCCCTCAAGTTTAAAGGCCCCATCTATGCTATATAAGTCTGACAGTTATTTTAGGTAAAAAAACAGCAAGCTGAAATGTTCCTTCTTGTATCAATAGCGTGTCCTTGCTAAAAAGATAACGTGATTCTCCCTGGCCAGATGTTTCTTCTTGTAGTAATAATGTGTTCTTGCAGAAAGATGAAATGACCTTGCTAACTAGATAAGTCTAATTAAATATTTTAAAGCATACAGAAACTAGTTTTTTTCACTTGTTCAGCTAAACTGTATAATCGAACCATATATGGCAAATCCGTTTCCTGCCTTTAGGGTGTATATTAGCCATGTGTTTTGTAATAAAGTTTTTAGAGTATGTTTAGACACAAACATCCTGTCCTGTGTCTTCATTCTCTCCGATCTCGTAATCCAAAGGATAGAAGACCCAAAATTCAGTGACGACAGCTGGCGCCTCGAACAGGGACCTTGAGTTAATCTACCCAAGGGTGCTCGACCGGTCCGAGACGTGGGACGAGTGAAGCTCTCTGTTGGTGATATATACATTGCTGAGGTAAGAATAACTGTTATATTCTACCTAATTATATCACTGCATAGAAGAGACTCCCTCACCCCCGAGCGGTCGGCTCCCCAGGTAATTCAACAGATTGTTGTCTGGCTCAGGTCCCTTTGAACCAGTAGAATCCCTCAGATAAATTGACAGTCCTGCCTTCTATCCTTTGGAGAATTTAATGAAAGTATGGATCCGATGATTGTGTTGTGGATGTGTCCCGGGATTGATGTTTTTGGTCTGTTTTTCTGGTTGGCGTATAAGTCCTAGAGAGGCTAGTAGTGGAATGGTTCAGAAACCTTTGTGGCCCATTGTCTAAGTGACTGAGGAGTCTCTTCTAGGTGAGGAGAACCGAAAAAAATGGGGAACCAAAATGCCAAGGAAGGCATTATAGCCAAAGACTTAGTGGTACGCAGAGAAGGGAAACAGGCACTGATTGGAATTGACAAAATATTGTGTAAAGCGGGAATGAATGAGAATGGAGAGATGAATGGAGAGAAATGGAAATCCTTCTTTAACTCCTATCATGGATGGTTGAAAGATAAGGGTCTGTTGAAGACAGTAGATGTATGGATGAATGCATGCGCTTATTTTGAAGGAAAGATTGAAGAATTAGGAGACGGACGTTACAGACTGACAAAAACTGGAATGATAGATTTTCCTCCCTGTCCGCTCCCGACGTCACCCCCACCCCAGTACCAGAATTCCCAGGAACCTAAATGTTGGGTTTGCCCCAGATGTTGACAACAGAACCCCTTGACAGTAGACATCTGTGTGGCATGTGGAGGACCGAGACACCACCCAGCTAGTCTATTCCCAATGAGGACGGTAGTTGTGCCAGGAGCACCAGCAGCAGCAGCAGCAGGAGGGGATGCAGTGGTTCCAGGTCAGGAAGCTCGTACAATGTTAATGTATAGACCATGGAGTCCTTCAGAGCAGTTGGCACTGATCTCCCAGCTGCCAGATCCGTCCCAGTCCCCTATGGGTTTTGCTAGAATGATCACCACCATACAGGATACGTATCATGCCACTAGAATAGATCTGCAGGGGGTAATTAAGGGAAAATTGGCAGATGAAGCCCGCTATGATAGGTTGATAGATGAGACAAAAAAACAGTATGCCAATAGGACCGGACCCGTAGATGCAGAATCTAATGATGCAGCAGCTGGAGTCCTATTCGCAGCAGCGTTGGTAAAAGCATGTCAAGACAGGCAAGCAGAAAAGCAAGTTACACTAGAAGATAGAGTGCAGGGAAAGGAGGAAGATCCTAAGGATTATTTCTATGCACTAAAGAAAACCTGGTCAGAAATGGGGTTCAACCCCGGGAATAAGACTAGTGAGAGGGTATTAGCAAGTGCTTTCATGAATGGACTAAAGAAAGAGATTGCAGAGAAGGTAAAAGCAAGTAGACCGGACTGGAGATCAGTGAAGGCAGAAGATTTAGCTAGAATAGCTCAGGGGGCACAGCATGACATAGCGCAGGCAAAAAGAGCTGCCAGAATACATATAGTAGAGACGACCCCCAGAAACAACAGAGGCAGAGGACAGACTGAAGGAGAAGGACAGAGACTATGTTACGGATGTAAAAAGCCAGGACATTTTAGAAAGAACTGTAGGACCAACCCGTATCCAAATGCTCAGAGTACGGGTCCTCCAGCCAACCAAACAACGCCCCCATAGGATGAGGGAAGCTTGCACATGAACCCCCTCATCTCCTTACCCCCAACTCCCAGTTGTATAGTGCAGGTGAACCAACCAGGGGGACATGAAATCGATTTCCAAGTAGATACGGGGGCCGACAATTCAGTAATTACGCAAGGTGATTGGCCATATACTGACACTGATTTTTCACATCATGTCATTGCCACCCCCTTCAATTCCCCGTCTGTCCTGCTTCCTGTCACTAAAAGAATTCCCCTGCAAATTCAAGGAGCTACTGTACATAGCCAGCTCATGGTATCGCCCCGAGGCCAATGTAACCTTTTGGGAAATGATGTGTTGTCCCAATTACAAGCACATATTGAGTATCATCCCGATGGCACTGTCACCATGACCCCAGGTTTAAAACCAAGTACCTTTTGCAAAATTATGTCACTAGATATTGCCAGCATAGAAGAGACAAATGAGTTTCCCCCGATATTGGAGCAGGCTGTACCACATGATTTTTGGGCCTCAGGCAAAACAGATGTTGGTAGGTTAAGAGTTCAACCAGTAATGGTGAAATTAAAACCAGGAGCCATCTTGCCTCAACAGAAGCAGTATCCCCTTAGCTCGGCTCAGGAGAATGCCATAGCCCAGCAGGTCCAAAAATTACTACAGAGAGGAGTCCTAGTCAAAACCCAGTCCCCTTGCAACACTCCCCTGTTCCCAGTAAAGAAAAAGAGCGTGCCAGGACAACCAGCCGCATATAGAATGGTCCATGACCTCCGGTTGGTTAACAAAGCCACAGAACTTCTAACACCAGTTGTGCCCAACCCGCATACTCTTCTGTCACAGATACCTTCTAATTCTCTTTGCTTTTCAGTGGTTTATTTGGCAAATGCATTTTTCAGTGTACCATTACATCCTGACTGCCAGTACCTGTTTGCTTTCACATTCCAGGGTAGTCAATATACATGGACAGTGTTGCCACAGGGTGCCCAGAATTCACCCACAATGTACACTGCAAGCCTGCAGGAAATACTGGAGGGATGGTCTGAACCACATATCGTTGTTCTGCAATATGTCGATGACCTGCTCATTTGTGCCCCCTCCAGGAAACAATGTCATAGTGCAACTATATCGCTTATGTTGTTTCTCTATCACGCTGGCTGCAAGGCATCGAAAGATAAGCTTCAGTTTTGTAAATCTTCAGTCACCTTTTTGGGACATTGCATTACACCAGGAGCTCGTCATTTAACAAATGCACGCAAATAAGCAGTACAGGCATTCACCGTCCCCATTAATGTTGCAGCCCTCAGAACTTTTCTTGGACTTGTTTCCTATTGCAGACAGTGGATTCATGCCATCTCTGTTTTAATGCAGCCCCTCTATGACTGTCTTACCCCAACACCTTTTGTACTAAAATCAGAGGCAATAGACTGTTTTTATTCTCTCAAGAACCGTATTTTGGCCGCTCCAGCTTTGGGTACCCCTAATTATGAGCTCCCATTTACTCTGTACCTTCATGAACAAGCTGGACATGCAGCAGGAGTTTTAACTCAAACACACGGTGATAATCAGAGACCTGTTGCCTACTTTCGTGGCAGATTGGATGCGGTAGCCAGAGGTGCACCATCCTGTGTACGTGCTCTGCATGCTGTTGGACTATTACTCCATAAATCCGCAGACATTGTTCTTGACCACCCGCTCACCGTTCTAACACCTCATGATGTCTACACTATATTGAATCAAGTGCAACCCGCTCACCTCTCAGCAGCACGTCATCTCAGGTTACAATGTGCACTGTTAATGCCTCCCAATGTTTCTTTACAGAGGTGTACTACCCTGAATCCAGCAACTTTGTTACCTCTCTCGGATCTAAAGGAGGAGTCAGGTACTGTGCTTTTTAAGGAAGATCCAAGAGAGGAAGTTCCTCATGACTGTGTACAAATGATGGCACAAGAAACGGCAGGTTTACCTACTGGATTTGAACATGAATTACAAAATGCAGATTTTGAATTTTTTGTAGATGGATCCCGTCATCAGGACGATTCAGGTACCTTCCATACTGGATATGCAGTTGTCTCCCTCAATGCAGTAATCAAGGCAGAACCAATGCTCCCACACCAGTCGGCTCAAGAAGCTGAACTTAGGGCCCTAACCGAGGCCTGTAAACTAGCGGAAGGTAGTATTGTTAACATTTACACAGATTCTAGGTACGCATTCGGTATATCGCATGATTTTGGTCCAATATGGAAGTCAAGAGGTTTCCTGACGGCAGCAGGACACCCCATTAAGAATGCTGATGCAGTCCAGCAGTTAATTGATGCGCTACAACTACCTAAACAAGTATCTGTCATAAAGGTAAGAGCACATACCAGACGCACCGACCAGGTAAGCAGAGGAAATGCGATGGCAGATGCAGCGGCAAAAACAGCAGCCTGTAAGCCGCAACAAGGGTCAACAGTACGTCAGTTAAGTGCCCCTAAAAACCCCTTTGTGTCGGAGGACATCTTATCCCAAATGCAGGCTCAGGCTCAAAAGGAGGAGGTTGATAAGTGGTTAAAGGAAGGTGCATGCCTGAATGAAGCAAATGGGGTATGGGGGAAAGGGACACGACGATGACTTCCAAGGGCACTGTACCCAGCAGCTGCCCAGATACTACATGGGCCGACACACCAATCTAAAACGGGTGTGATGAGTGTGATGCAGAAACATTGGGTGGCACCAGGATTCTCCACCTGTATTGAAAACCTGGTACAAGGGTGCATGATATGTGCTACACATAATCAGGGTAGAGTAGTTAAAACACCACCCAAACACACCCCCCGGCCCCTCTATCCATTCGAGAGACTGCAAATTGATTATATTCAGCTGCCAAAGTCAGGATCATGGGAATATGTGTTGGTTTGTATTGATTTGTTCTCAGGATGGCCAGAGGCTTTCCCGATTGCCAAAGCCACGGCTGCGGCAACCGCAAAGAAACTGCTTGCGGAGGTGGTCTGCAGGTATGGGGTACCAGAGGTAATTGAGAGTGACAGAGGTACACACTTCACAGGTGAAATAATGAATGAAGTCATGTCAGCTCTAGGAATTCAACAAGCATTCCATACCCCATATCACCCACAAAGTAGTGGTAAAGTGGAAAGACTGAATGGGACATTGAAATTAAAAATTCAGAAAGCCATGGCTGAGACAGGAAAACCATGGCCGGACTGTTTACCACTTGCTCTGTTTTCAGTAAGATACACGCCTAATAGAAAGACTGGACTCTCTCCATATGAGATATTGTTTGGCAACGTACCCAGCCTAGGGTGTTTCTATCCGCAAGCATTAGAAATGAACAACCATGTGCTAAGTTCCTATGTGAGGACTTTACACAAAAAGATTAAGCAAGTACATGATAATGTCTTCAGTTCTCTTCCAGATCCAGATCAAGACTCTAGCAGCCATACGCTGCAACCTGGAGACTGGGTGGTTATAAAAAGACACGTGAGGAAAAGCCTAGATCCACGGTTTGACGGACCCTTTCAAGTTCTGCTGACCACAAGCACAGCCGTTAAGTTAGAGGGAAAAGAGACCTGGATCCACGCGTCCCATTGCAAAAAGATACTAGGAGAACCAGCGGACAAAGACTGATGACATTGTTTATACTTACCTGCATCCTTGCGACCACAGGTGCATGGACTAGGTTAGGCACCATGGATGGAGACGACAATAGATTCATTAGACACCATCTTGCTCTAATCGATGGACTAAAGGAGCAAAACCAGACCATTGCTAATTGTTGGATATGTACACATGCCCCTGTGACGTCCACTAGCATACCCTTTCTCGCTGTCCCAGTCTCATGGGAAGAGAAACTTTTGAGTGAACTGTTCAGATACTTTGGCCAATAATTCCACACAGAGATTTTCCTTTCTAAATCCCGCAAATTGGTTTAAAGGTATTGGTGGGTGGTTGGCTGGTATAGTACAAGCTATTTTACAGGTTTTGCTAATGTGTCTTGCGGTTTATTTGGTTTTTAAGCTTTTCTTAATGTGTATTCAGCGTTGTACTAAAAGAAAACATAGAAATTCGTATTGATAAATGAAGGAACAAAAGGATGGAATGTTATAGCAGAAGATGGAGTCCCTCAAGTTTAAAGGCCCCATCTATGCTATATAAGTCTGACAGTTATTTTAGGTAAAAAAACAGCAAGCTGAAATGTTCCTTCTTGTATCAATAGCGTGTCCTTGCTAAAAAGATAACGTGATTCTCCCTGGCCAGATGTTTCTTCTTGTAGCAATAATGTGTTCTTGCAGAAAGATGAAATGACCTTGCTAACTAGATAAGTCTAATTAAATATTTTAAAGCATACAGAAACTAGTTTTTTTTGCTTGTTCAGCTAAACTGTATAATCGAACCATATATGGCAAATCCGTTTCCTGCCTTTAGGGTGTATATTAGCCCTGTGTTTTGTAATAAAGTTTTTAGAGTATGTTTAGACACAAACATCCTGTCCTGTGTCTTCATTCTCTCCGAGCTCGTAATCCAAAGGATAGAAGACCCAAAATTCAGTGACGACATGATAATATACAATCACGTTTGTTGTACTTGCGGAATTTTATTCTAGTGGTTTCCTGCTTCCTGACTAATTGTGATTTAGATTAAATACTATCTGACCACGGTCACTTGTGAGGTCCGAGTACTATCTACGTCTTATACGAGTGTTGATCATGTTAAGGAATATATCAGCTAGAAATTTCTGTAATTATTAAAACCAGACATTTATATTCTTTTTTATCAATAGGTTTTTAATTTCTGATTGTCAAGATTTTTCTAATTGTATTCTCTCTAAATGATCAGGCGGCAATATTACCTCAGCTGATAAGCCTTACAGTGGATATATGGACCACTTTAGACTGTGGATGTTCACTGGGTTATAGGCATGCTCTCTGACCTGTGCAGAGGTCATTGTGCAGAGAGGGGGGAGAAGGTCAGCTGAGACCATCGCCTTTTGTGAATGGTGGATCCTGTATTATCTATATGACAAGATGTTACCTTTTATTTTAATCCTGTCTGTGATGATAATAAGATGGCTGCTGAGAATCTCTACAGAACAGGCAGGGTAAGCCAATGCTGAGACTTAATATGCATTTACACTGAAAGATTATAAACGAGAGCTGCTGAGAAGTGGAGTGTAAATAGGCTATAGGGTAAAACGAGAAAAAGACGGATTTTGGTAAGACCTTACCTGTAAAATCCTTTTCAGCGAAGGAAGGAAGGGAGACACAGATCCATTACTAGTGGGGGTAGGCGGAGCCCCACAGGATAGTTCACCTCAGATTTAGAAAAAGTGACAACCGGCCCCTCCAGCTTAGGCTCCTCCTACTCCCATGTTCTCCAGTCCGTACACAAGCTAAGGAAGAGCAGACAACACCAGGGGAACAACACAACCCCTTCTGAAAATTCATAAATGTGAGAGAACAGGTTATGTATATAACAGCATGAAAACACACAGTCCCAGGCACTACTTACTGGACCTGACAACTGCGATAAGCTGGCAATGCTGGAACAGAGCCCTAGTGCGCCAACCCCAGACCAGATGACCGCCATCAGGAGGGAGTCGCGCCGCATCTAGAAAAACCATAATACACTTCTGCCATGGGAGGGTGCTGTGTCTCCCTTCCTTCCTTCGCTGAAAAGGATTTTACAGGTAAGGCCTTACCAAAATCCGTCTTTCAGCAGCAGAAGGGAAGGAAGGAAGACACAGATCCATTACTAGTGGGAAGTCCCAAAGCAGTCCAAAACTCAAGGGTGGGAAACAGTGGCAGGATCGCCAACACCCCAACAACTTAGGCAAGTGCGCAACAAGCGCCGAACAAAAAATAAAGAGATAACCTAAACCACTGCCGCCTGCAGGACCCTGCGTCCCAAGGCCGCATTGGCGGAAGCACTCACGTTCACTTTATAAAATTTAGTAAAAGTGTGAACGGAGCACCAGGTAGCCGCCCGGCAGAGCTGCGCTGCCGAAGCCCCCTGACGAAAAGCCCACGACGAACCAACAGCTCTCGTGGAATGAGCTTGAACCTTAACCGGACAAGGCTCGCCCTTGAGCCGGTACGCCTCCAGGATAGCCGAACATATCCACCGAGCTATAGTGTCCTTGGAAGCCCGCTGACCACGGCGACGACCAGCAGGAATCACAAACAGAGAATCCGATTTTCGAAACCCTTGCGTGATTGAAAGATAGAACTTCAATGCCCGCACCAAATCAAACGAGTGCAAGGCCCGCTCCTTCAGACTCTTTGGTTTCGGACAGAGGGAAGGCAACAGGATGTCCTGATTGAGGTGGAAAACGCGACACCACTTTAGGTAAAAAATCTCCACGGGTACGAAGCGCCACACGATCTGGGTGGAATTCCAAAAAAGGGGGCGAGCAAGACAGTGCCGCCAACTCCGAAACCCTTCTTAAAGAGGTGACCGCCACCAGGAAGGCCACCTTCCAAGAAAGCAAGTAAAGCGTAGCTGAATCCATAGGCTCAAACGGCCCATGCTGAAGAGCCTCCAAAACTAAATTGAGCCGCCAAGGAGCCACAACCGCCCTCCGAGGCGGAAACTGATGTGCAACCCCGCGAAAAAATGAACGCACATCCCTGCGTGAGGCAATAGCCTTCCGAAAAAGCCCGGATAGTGCAGAGACCTGACCCCGCAAGGTACTAACTGCTAGACCCTTGACCAGACCACATTGCAGAAAGGCCAAGAAGTTGGGAATGGAAAAAACCCTCGGGTTCCTTGACGATCCAGAACACCATGAATAGAAGGCCTCCCAAGTTCTGTGATAAATACTAGTCGTAGCTGGACCTCTGGCCGCCCGCAAGGTGGCAATGACCTAGGACGAAAACCCACGACGGGTCAAGATTTCGGTCTCAAGAGCCACGCCGTCAAACGAAGTGACTTCAGGTCCGGATGACGAATGGGCCCTTGAGTTAACAGGTCCGGGCGAAGAGGCAGTGGAAACGGAGGCGCTGCCAGAAGAGACACCAGCGTTGAATACCACACCCTCCACGGCCAATCCGGCGCCACCAAAATCGCCGATACTCGTTCGAGATTGATCCGCCTGATCACCAGAGGAAGTAAGGATACCGGCGGAAACACATAGATCAGCTCGAACTGGTCCCACGGGGCCACTAGAGCATCTACCGCCACAGCCTCCGGGTCCCTGTACCTGGACATGATTGTCGGAATCTTGGCGTTCAGCCTGGATGCCATCAAGTCCACTTGAGGAGTCCCCCAACGGGAGCACAGCAGAGTAAAAACCTCCGGATGAAGACTCTATTCTCCGGGATCTACCCGCTCGCGACTGAGGAAGTCCGCCGAGATATTCAGCACACCCGGGATGTGAAACGCGGAGATGACTGGAACCCTGAACTCGGCCCAAAGCAGGATCCGAGAGACCTCCATCATGAGTCTGGAACTCCTCGTCCCGCCCTGATGGTTGATATACGCGACAGCTGTCGCATTGTCCGTCTGAATCCGGAACGGCAGACCGCTCAAAGGGACCGTCCAATGTCGGAGGCAGAGAAATATTGCTCTCAACTCCAGAATGTTGATTGGCAGAGACGACTCCTCTGACGACCAGACCTCCTGAACCCAGAGGTCGTTCCAAACCCCCCCCTCAGCCAGTCAGGCTGGCATCGGTGGTAATCACCGACCACCGTGGGAGAAGAAGGGATTTCCCCAGGGATAGAGCCTCCAGACGTAACCACCATCCAAGAGACTCTCGCACCCTGCGGGAGATGACGACACAGCGATCCAGCGAAGTCGGCGATCGGTCCCAACGGGTCAGAATAAGATCTTGGAGATCCCGGGAATGAAATTGTGCAAACGGCACCGCTTCCATTGCTGCCACCATCAGACCCAGAAGGCGCATGCACTTCCGAAGGGACATCGCCCTCACCGACCTCATAGCCTGGACGTGGTGACGAAGGTTCGCTTGTTTGTCCGGAGGGAGGAACACCACTGCCCGTACGGTGTCGAAATGCATCCCCAAGAACAGGATTGACTGCGACGGCTCCAATGACGACTTCTTCCAATTGACCAGCCACCCGAAGTCTTCCAGGTGCTGAAGGGAGAGATCGCGAGCTGTCACTGCCTCCTCCGCTGTGGGCGCCACAATTAACAGGTCGTCCAGGTAGGGGAGAATCGGAACTCCTTGCTTTCGAAGGAGCGCCATGAGCGGCGCCAGAACCTTTGTAAAAACCCTGGGCGCCGACACCAACCCGAAAGGTAGGGCCACAAATTGGTAATGGGCCTGCCCTACGGCGAAACGCAGGAAGCACTGGTGAGCCCTGCCAACAGGGACATGCAAATAGGCGTCGCGGATGTCGATCGTCACCAAAAAATCGTACTGCGACAAGGCCGCCACGACGGAGCGAAGAGACTCCATACGGAAATTCCGGATTCGGACATGAAGATTCAAATCCTTGAGGTCCAGAATGGGATGAAACTTGTCCTCCTTTTTTGGGGACCACAAAAAGGTTAGAGTAAAAACCCCCTTCCCCGGTCCTCCGGCGGAAAACGGAACCACTACACCCTGCTGCAGAAGAGAGTTGACCTCCCGCAGCAGAGCAGCAGCCAGCTTGGGCACGGACGGGTTGCGAGACTGACGAAACCTGTCCGGGGGTAGAGAGTGAAACTCTATGAAATAGCCCGCTGACACAACCCGTGTCACCCAGGCGTCCGATTCGTGGGACGCCCAAACCGACCCAAATTGTAGCAGCCGACCTCCCACCCGAGAGCCCTCGAGAGGGATCCTGGCGTCAGTCCGCCTTAGCGGGCTTTTTGTCAGCCTCCCTTTTGTCCCGACGGAAATGCTGTTTCCAGGGAGTACGGGATTTCTGGGTGGACTTCTTACCGGAAGACGAGGGACGACCCAATCTCCAAGAGGGCTGATCGAATCGTCCCCTGGGTCGAAAGGACCGACGACCACTACCGGCACTTGACCTGTCAGACGTAGAGGCCGCTGCTTTCCGCTGTGGCAAAGCCACATCCTTGGCCTTAGCAATCAGCTCCGTGAGGTCCGAACCAAAAAGCAGACCGCCCTTGTACGCCAGAGTAAGCAAACCTTGTTTGGATACTGCGTCTCCAGTCCACTGTTTGAGCCACAGTGCTCTACTGACTGTGACGGCCGAGGCTTGAGCCCTGGACAGAAACAAAGTAGTATCCAGCACTGCATCTCTGCTATATCGGGCCGCCTCTTCCAACAGCTAGAAGAGCCTTTCCACGTCAGACAGCGGAGTCCCATCTTGCCATGCTGACCGCAGCTGATCCAACCATCTCAGGGAAGCCTCACCAGTATAATGTTAGGTGTCAGGCATGTGCTGGGCATGAAATTGGGTCAGAATCATCTGTGGATTCTGTGGTCTCCCATTCTGGTCCAGCCAGGGCAGACACTGCTCAGCATCACCATCTGGCCCAACGCCTAACTAGTGCACTAGATGTACAGGCTGTCCCCACATGGCCCCCAAGGCCGCTCGGAATCCATGACCCACGGCCTCGTAGATGGACTTCGCCGCTAACTCCGTCCTTCTGTCCAGCGGATCCTGTAGACTCGCCTTCCCTTTAACCGGAAGCAAAGAAGATTTGCTCAGCTGAGACAATGGCACGTCCACTTCAGGAGAGGGGACCCAATTAGCGATCGTCTCTGTGGAGCAGGGATACAGGGCATCAAAAAACCGCATCCCTTGGAAGCGCTTATCCGGACACAGGCATTCTCTCTCCACCGCCTCGTTAAGTTCATCGTGCGCTGGCAGTGTCGAACGAGCCCGACGCGACTCCTGATACAGCCGGGCCGACTTGCCCGGCCTCGTCACCTCTTCAGACAGCTATAACACTTCCCGCATGGCTCCAATAAGAGCATCCACGTGGCCTGAAAGCGAAGCCGAGCGACCCTGCCGATCCTCTTCATCAGAATCGGAGATCTCACCAGCAGAGCTTGTCGGTGAATCCGAAGCCTTTGATGCGCTGCGCGGAGGAGACAGCGCCACCACAGGCCTGTGGCGCTTCTTGCCCCACGCCGGTAGGGACTTAGCTGATACCCAGTGACCCAGGAGGTCAGACAGACTGTCAATGGAGCGAGTGAGCGCTTTAACATCACTGAGGCCCCTGACCAGAGACTAACCTGACGCCGTCAACCCCGGCATATCAGATACGCGTGACCGATCCTGAAGCGGGCCGGGAGAGAGGTCCGCGCCGCCTGGACCCTGATCCGACATGCCCCCTACTCAGTAGCGAGCGTCGCGGAAAGAGCAGTAATAACCCCTTACAAGAGCACAGTAACCGGGGAAGTGAGATCCTGCTATCACAGCCTGTTCCCACAAAACAATTTACCAAGCACTGAAGGGTTAAAGATTCTCCTTAGAGGGAGAAAAGCTACCCCAGCATTGCAGAAAAAAGGTTTTCTGATGATGGCCAGAAGGGGTTAATGCTGCTGAACACGCAATGCACCTTGCCTTAAAAGGACTAAGGTGTGCATGCAGCAGAGAAGACAGCAGCGTTCTGTGCTGTAGAGATGAGACAAACAGATGACTCACCAGCTTCCTGGAGCCTGTGTGTGAGAGCGGAGAGCAGGGGGGAGGGAGAGGACAGCGCTGAGCTCCGTGAGGCAATGGCCGTTTGCAGAGCCGAAGAGAAGGAAGGCAGGAGGGGGGCGGGGACTGCCCAGCGCGCGCTTTCCAGGCGCTTCCTGTCTGCACAGACGATGGCAGGCAGCCAAGAACATAAGCCACGCCCCCCCGTTACACTAACGGAGCCCGCGCTCCTCTGACCCGCTCCCCTGCTAACAGCAGCGGTGATGTGCATTCTCCAGTATTACACCTCTGCCTGAAAAGACAAAAGGTGCAGTCACCATAAGACAGTAACACACACACACACACACACAGGGCACTTACCCAGCTGAGCGCCACAGGGACCCCCAGGGATGTGTGACGCCATGGCCCTTCGCTCCCCCCCACGGCGGAGCTCGCAGGGACCCCTAGATGCAGTGTGCGTCTCCGCCAGGGAGCACCCTGTATCCCCCGGGGCCGGCAGGCTTATGCGGGGACCTCCTTAGGGGGTACGCAGATCCGCCAGGGGAGGGCCAGTGGTCCCAGCAGCGCTGAGACCTCTAGACCACGGGGGGTCCAGGTCTCCTGGTAAAAATAAAAAATTCTTCTGAGGAGCTGCAAAGCTTACGCCTTCTGAACGTTCAACGCACATCATTTAGCATGGTTTTCCTGTGTAAACAGGCTTCTAAACCTCCGACAATCAGTAAATATTTACCAGTTAGTGGTGGTTTACTGCCACTAATCTGTCTGTGTAAATGGAGTATTAGTGGGCAAAGCAAAAATTCCAAGATTTTAGGATTTTATTTTTATATGTAACCTCTCACCGCATTAGGATGTGAATGAACATCCTGAGAAGGAGCCTGCGTGTGTGGAGGTGGCTCAGGAACTCCACAAGAAGCTGATGGTGTCTGTTAACTATTTTGAATGTGCGCTGTTAATCGATGGGTTACCACAGCAGCCGGGGGCCAGCTTAAGCAGAGGCGTTCATAGAAATCATGGGGCCCCATACCAAGAGTCTATATTGATGGACTAGGCAGGGTTAAAACATATTGATGCAGTCACACAAGGGCCTACTTTCCAACTTTTAAATACAGGGAGAGGACATGTTTTGTGGCTTGGACACAGAAATAATGCCCCTGCTACTGATTCCTCTTGTTTGCACACACTGATACCATTTTAATAAACCCCATAGAGTATGCTGCCCTCCACACACGGTGCGATACCTCGGAGTGAATCTCCTGTCATAATTTTCTCCCACAGTAGTCCTTACATGGACAACATGATGACCCCATGGCAAACCCCACCAGTATAATGCACCTACACTACTCCCCCCCCCCACACACACACACAGTATGATGCTCTTACAGCCCCCCACACATATACACACACAGTATGATGTCTTCCACAGTTCGCTCACACAGTATGATGGCCCCCAACAGTTCGCTCACACAGTATGATGGCCGCCCCACATCATGTATGATGGATCCCACAGTATACGCTTTTCTTGTTGCCAAAATAAAAAAAAACTCCGCACAGAGGGCCCGATCTAGTGACGTCATTGCACCTGCAGTGCTGAGACTTCGAGCACAGACGTACAGGCTGAATGATGAGGAACAAAGGCCATCTTTCAAAGAATGATATGCGGAAGAAGAAAGCCCTGTAGCATCAGGCTTTCCCAGCTAATGAGCGCCATAGTGGCCACGTGGTCTACCGCTATGGGCAAAATGCCTTTACCTTTAAGGCCCATCTTAGTACTTTTTACAGCAGACTGAGTGCCATAGGCAACCATGATTTCTAGTAAATACCGCAATACTGTGGTATTACAGTATATATAAGCAATCCAAGGATCACATGTTTAAGTCCACTAATGGGTACAAAAAAAATGAAAAAAAAATAAAAAGTCAAAATATAAAAAATAGATAATTTTTAACTATCCCACGTTTTCCCTATTAAAAACAAAGAAACGGAAAAAAAAACATTTGGTATCGCCACATCCGTAAAAGTCAGATGTATCAAAGTATGGAATTATGGTAATTAACCTTTACGGTAAACATTGCAGAAAAAAAACATCAAAATGCCAAAATTGTGGGTTCTTTGTCACCTCACTTAACAAAAAAAATCCAATACAAAGCTAGCAAAACGTTATATGTGCTCCAAATTGGTATCAATAAAAACGTCAGCTCCATAAACACAAAAAGCGCTTAAATAAAAAACTCCCTGGTTCTTAGAGAGTTAAAATAGCGATCACAAGACGTTATGTCACCAAACTCATTAAGGCCTAGTACATTAATGGTGCCACAGGAACGGGCAACAGCGAAAAATGTTATTTGCAAATCTACTTTCAGCGTATGTATGTTGGCCCTTGAGGACATTGCACACGCTGCTGCCAATTCATAGTTTTCCATGAACGTTTATTTTGTGCATAGGGTAAAAGAATACATAAAAGATATTTCTTATAGATGGCAGCTAGCGTTATATTACTCCTGGTTTAGGAGCTGTGACTCTCACAATCCCTCCAGGTGAGCACCTCAAATTATTTCTTTCCCCCTCCACTGTTTTTTTTCCCTATGTTCTGTGCGCTCTATTCCCTAAACAGCTCCATTTTCAATGGACAAATCATGATGTCTAGAGATCTCAATATTCTCCTTGTCAGAGGTGCCCCCATGAGGGTTGTCAGAAGATCTCAAAAACAGCAGGTGTTGTGGGGTGTGCCTGGCATACAATAGTTAGTGCCTACCAGGGTAGAACATCCGGTGAGCAGGTGGCGGAGTCATGGGCGCCCAAGGCTCATTGATACTTGTGTGGAACGAAAGGTACAGTAGCCCCAGCTGGTCCGGTGCTGCAGAAGAAATACTGTGGCACATATTGCTGAAAAATTAAGTTTTGGCTATGAAGAAAAGATGTCAGGATAAAGTATTGCAGCTTATTACATATGGAGATGCACACTGGTCATTGTCATGCTGACCCGGTTACAGCCAAAAGCACCTACAAGGGTATATGGGCATCAGAACTGAACCATAGAGTAATAGAAGAAAGGGTTCTGGTCTGATGAATCATGTTTTCTTGTACATCACGTAGATGGGTAGAGGTGTATAACTTACCTGGGGAGAAACATGGCCTCCAGGCGCACCTTAGGAAGAAGGCAAACTCCGGGGAAGTAATCTATAGTTGTATGTGCCAAACATTACATTTTATCACCCTTTTGGAATTTTTTTATATAAAGTGACCAACCCCAATATAATAAATAATACAGAATTTTACAATTTCATTGTACAATTTTTAAGTCATATCCGCACTTGGAGTATCCTACACAACCCTATATATATATATATATATATATATATATATATATATATATATATATATACAGTCATGGCCAAAAGTATTGAGAATGAGACAAATAGTAATTTTTCCAAAGTTTACTGCTTCATTTTTTGTAATGGCAATTTGCATATACTCCTGAATGTCAAAGAGTGATCAGCTTAACAGCAATTACTGTACTTGCAAAGTCAATATTTGCCCAGAAAATGAACTTTAACCCTCAAAACACATTTCAACATCATTGCAGTCCTGCCTTAAAAGGAGCAGCTAACATCGTTTTAGTGATTGATCCATTAACACAGGTGTGGGTGTTGATGAGGACAGGGCTGGCGATCAATCAGTCATTATTAAGTAAGAATGACATCACTGCACACTTTAAAAGGAGGCTGGTTCTTGGTATCATTGTTTCTCTTCAGTTAACCATGGTTATCTCTAAAGAAACACGTGCAGCCATCATTGCACTGCACAAAAATGGCCTAACAGGGAAGAGTATCGCAGCTACAAAAATTGCACCTCAGTCAACAATCTATCGCATCATCAAGAACTTCAAGGAGAGAGCTTCCATTGTTGTCAAAAAGGCTCCAGGGCGCCCAAGAAAGACCAGCAAGCGCCAGGACCGTATCTTAAAACTGTTTCAGCTGTGGGATCGGACTACCAGCAGTGCCGAGCTTGCTCAGGAATGGCAGCAGGCTGGTGTGAGTGCTTCTGCACGCACTGTGAGGCGGAGACTCTTTGAGCAAGGGCTGGATTCAAGGAGGGCAGCAAAGAAGCCACTTCTCTCCAGAAAAAACATCAGGGACCGACTGATTTTCTGCAAAAGGTACAGGGAGTGGACTGCTGAGGACTGGGGCAAAATCATTTTCTCTGATGAATCCCTTTTTCGATTGTTTGGGACATCTGGAAAACAGCTTATTCGGAGAAGAGGTGAGCGCTACCACCAGTCTTGTCTCATGCCAACTATAAAGCATCCTGAAACCATTCATGTGTGGGGTTGCTTTTCAGCCAAGGGAATCGGCTCACTCACAGTCTTGCCTAAAACACAGCCATGAATAAAGAATGGTACCAGAATGTCCTCCAAGAGCAACTTCTCCCAACCGTCCAAGAGCGGTTTGGCGCCCAACAATGCCTTTTCCAGCATGATGGAGCACCTTGCCCTAAAGCAAAGGTGATAACTAAATGGCTCATGGAACAAAACATAGAGATTTTGGGTCCATGGCCTGGAAACTCCCCAGATCTTAATCCCATTGAGAACTTGTGGTCAATCATCAAGAGACGGGTGGACAAACAAAAACCAACAAATTCTGGCAAAATGCAAGCATTGATTATGCAAGAATGGACTGCTATCAGTCAGGATTTGGTCCAAAAGTTGATTGAGAGCATGCGAGGGAGAATTACAGAGGTCTTGAAGAAGAAGGGGCAACACTGCAAATATTGACTTGCTGCATTAACTCATTCTAACTGTCAATATAACCTATTGGTACTCATAATATGATTGCAATTATATTTCTGTATGTGATATAAACATCAGACAAACACTAATAAAAACCAGAGGCCAGCAGATCATGTGAAAATATAATTTTGGTGTCATTCTCAATACTTTTGGCCATGACTGTATATATATATATATATATATATATATATATATATATATTCTCTATCTCAAGTCTTGGAGCAGAAATACTTCACATACAGAATCTGTTGCTATAGTGAGCTTATTGTTCTGTTCATGATTGCAGTTTGTGAGCTCCGATCTCCTTCTATGGGTGAATTTCTTTGGGGTCTTGAATCCTCTGGCTGGTTAAAACACGTGAAAACAATCCTAGATGCTGGTATCTTCATTGTAAAGGTAAGATGTGTTGTATCTGTTCATATTCTAGTGCTGCTTGTCTGATTTGTACTATTCTAGGCACGGACTGTACAAAAATGATCCTTTTAGTGCTGAGAATAAACGAGATTTGTAATTATATAAATGTGTAATATTTTACATTTAATTTGCACATTTAGGCCGTGTCAGAAGAGGGCGCCAGCGTGCTCGTTCATTGTTCTGATGGATGGGACCGCACCGCTCAGGTCTGCTCTGTATCCAGTCTGTTACTTGACCCCTATTACCGAACCATCAGAGTATTTATGGTAAGAGGTTTCATTTCATATACTCTATGTACTGGTGGAGATTTACGGAGTTGATATTTTTTGCATAGTGTAACTTTTATTTTTCCCAATTACTATTAGGTGTTAATTGAAAAAGACTGGATTTCATTTAGACACAAATTTAATCACAGGTAACCCTGGTCACTGCACATATGTTGGAAAAGTCAAACAGAGTCACTTATTTACAGAGGGCCTTTCACCAAATTTTTCATGTTGAACTGAAAACACGTTGTAGCTTCAGAGCAGAAAAAAAAATAATTGTTAGTTCTTTTTTTATTTTGCATCTCTGTTGCAGGGATATTAACAATCAAAGTATTTGTCACCTAATGAGTTAATTTTCGTTACATCCAAGTGGGTGTTATCAGAGAGCTTTCACTGTGGGGCATGTACTTCTCCTTGTACGATGTTGTCCAATTATAAACAGGCAGCAAGATGCTAGAAAAAGAACACCTCCACACCATATCTTACAGCAGGTTTCTCAGTGTGTGGGTTATAATGAAAGCCCAGATCTCCTGGTCTAACCTCCTGCATGATTAGAATATCAACTGTATTCAAATCCCATCAATCAACACATTTCAGATATGGGCCCAGCAGTCAGTGTGGGGCTAGGGTCAGCACAGCTGAGTTTAGCTGTGTCACTTTCCAAATCTTCCATCAGCTCTCCTCCTCTCAGCAAAAGAGACAAAAAAAAAACACCATACATTCTAATATAATATACTTACTGTAGTTTTTCTGTGCCATTCCCAGTCTCAGGCGGTTTTGGGAGTGCAGTCCACCTGAAAAAGATGTTGCATGCATATACCCCAATTGCATTGCTTCAGCATATTTTTTTTTTTTTTTTTTAAGGTATGGAAATTTAGATGGGGATCCCAAGGAGGTGTCCCCAGTGATAGACCAGTTCCTGGAATGTGTCTGGCAGCTCATGGAGCAGTTTCCCTGTGCGTTTGAATTTAATGAGAGATTCTTGGTCCACATACAACACCATATATACTCCTGTCAGTATGGAAACTTTCTGTGCAACTGCGAGAAGGAGAGGAAGGAACTGATGTGAGAGAATATGTGCTCTGTGTATGGTCACTATAGGCTTGTAACAGAAATAGAATATGGATGGTTGACGTGTCCCTGATGCTGATCTGATCACACGGTGCCCCACAGTCTGGATAACAGCAATCACTTATAAACTGTGAGGCTGTGTGCCCACGTAGCATTTTTCAAGCGTATATGCTGCGGAATTTCCGCAGCGTAAACGCTTGAAAAACGCATGTAGATCCGCACCCCATGGTCCCCAATGGCATTCCGCAATGTCAATGCCCATGCTGCGGATTTTTCCGCAGCGTATATGCTGCAGTCAAAAATCCGCAGCATGTTCATTAATTTTGCGGAAGCGCTGCGGAATCAATGTGCGGATGGTACCCAAGTCTGGATGAGAGGAGACTCTCATCCAGACCTGGGTACCAAAGAACCTGTAAAAAAAAGAATAAAATAAAGTTTATACTTATCTTCTGATGTTTTCCCTCCGTCGCGCTGTTGTCTGAAGGACCTGCCACGTCATTGAGTCATGTGACCCACCACATGACTCAATGACGTCACCGCAGGTCCTGCACACAACAGCGTGAGCCGCTCAAGACTCCGGACGGGGCAGAGAATGCATCAGAAGGTGAGTATAAAGTTTATTTTTTTATTTTTTACCATTCTGAACAAGTTGTCAAGCACTTTTCCAAGTGATGCTTGGAGAAGTGCTTGATAACCCGCATGCGGAAATGCATGCAAAGACGCCTCACAAACGCTTCTACCTGGCGGGAAAACCGCATGTAATATCCGCATGCGATTTTCCCGCCAGGGAGAAGCGTAAAAAATATGCTTCAGGTCCGCAACGTGGGCACATAGCCTGAAGGTTGAACCTTGGCAAAAAATTTTCAATAACTGTGCAGGAGAAAAATGTATAAAGTGATGGCATATTGGTAAGATATGCCATCACTTCAGGATTGGTGGGGGTGTCAGACCTTAGGGACTCCCACATATCCGGAGACTGAATGGGTATGTGAACCTAAACCATTTCAGTTTTTTCCTGCCCATCTGGGTCGCTGGCATCGCTGGCAGTGCCACTGTACAGAGAAACATAAGAATGGTGAAATCAAAATGCCAATAATAAAATAAGATGGGTATGACGCGCCCCCTGGGCCATATTCTTTAGGGGAATACCCGGAGCCGGATCAGATGGGGGTTGTAGTCTCCGAGTGGCTGTGACCCGGTCCGTGCCCAGGGTGTCAAGCTCAGTGTGTGGCAGTCCTTACTGATGTTACTAAAGTTCTTTATGTCGACTACGCCACCCGTTGGATTGCGGTCACTACGGCCGCCGCTGCAGCAGGGTCCGCTGAGGCTGATGGTGTTGGTGCAGCTTTAGATAGTATAACCCCCAACGGGAGGGGTATGGCCTCAGGGGGTCAGGTGCAGAGGATGGGGGTTGTGGTGGTGCAGCGTAGATGATAATTAAAGACAGAGTCGGGTTGTGCAGTTCAGGGTGTTTACTTACTGCAGATATTCCGGTCACTCCGGCCTTGAGTGACCACCCGAGCCGTGCTGCGTCCACCAGGTCCTGGATTCAGCCAACCCCCAAGCAAGTCCGGAGCGTGTCCCTGAGCCCTCCTTCTTGTCCTTTCTTCTGGCCGTCCCCACCAGGGATCCACCTAGGTCCAGCTCCCTCGGGCCTTCTGTTGGGAGACCCTTGGCCTTGGGTTCCCTGACCCTACACGTGGTTTGCCTTCAGGGTGGATGTGGTGGGTGGCCGTGGCAGATCCTGCCCACGGCCTCCGGTCTCTGGCTGAGGTATGCTTTAGCCCCCACCAGTTTGGGATCCGGTACCCTGTTGCCAACTCTTCACCCTGGGGTTGTACTTGGGTTCTCAGAGTTCCTTCTGTCTCCCCCTCTGGGTCTTTCTTTCTCTCCTCTCTCTCTCTCTTTTGGGCCTGGGGCTGCTCTGCTCTTCTGCTCTCTTCCTCTGACTTCTCTGCAAAGACTGGCTGACTGACCCTGATCTTAGATGGTTCCCACCTTTTATACTCCCTCTATGTGTGAGCTCAGGTGACCAGCACCCAATGAGCTCCTAGCTTTACCCAGACTGCTCCCCCTATCTGCCCCTACACTACTTGGGATGTTCCACCCCCCTCCCACTCCAGCCAAGGACAGACTCGGTCGTACCTGCACATTTCTAAGTGGGAGTACCGTTGGTCTGCCCTCCGGAAATGGGATGTGTGTAGTGCATGCAGCTCTCTGGGCTCAGTTTCACACTCCATCCTTACCCGGGAGTGGAATATCACACCTCTGGGTTGAGGTGCAATACCCCTGTAGCAGCCGAATCCTCAGGGTGCTACAGGTACATGGATTTAAGAATTGCACAGTTCCTGATGTAACCAATGGTCCACTAGAAGATACTTCTTGAAGATATTCTCTGTCCTGAGTAATGTTGAAATCTTGTAGATCTTCTTTCCCAGTCACAAAATGTCCTAACCTGCAGGTCAGTAGCCAAGGACATGAGATACATCCTTGTAACTAGAGGATCATGGCTTTAAAGAGATATTCTTAAAATATCAAGCTCTCATTGAGGCCTCATTCAGACATCCGTATCCACATGTACGTGTTAATGCTAATGCTATTCACATGCCTGTGGATTTTCATGGACTATGTGTCTGTGCAAAACTCACGGAGACATGTCTGTTTTTTCTTCCAATATCACAGATGAAAAAGACCTATACAAGTCTATGGGTCCATGAAGAACATAGACAGCCCACGGATGGCATCATGGTGCTGTCCGAGATTAAAGGGGTTGTCCAGTACTTTATATTACCCCCCCCCCCCAATGTGTCTCCCCGAGACCCCTAAGGATTTTTGTAATTACCTACCGTTGCAGATAATGCCTGTGAGTGGCGCTATCACTGGCCGCTCACAGGCATCACGTGACCCCCGCCGATGTCGCTGGCAGCAGCCGGGGGTCTCTGTCTTCCACGTTCCAGGTGGATGCCAGACTGTGGGCGGGGTTACCCCCCCCACATCACACCCGGCATCCACCGCACGCTCTGCCTCTCCCCATTCATTGGGAAAGCACGGTAGATGCTGGGAGTGACGCATGGGGAGGAGGTGTAACCCTGCCCACAACCCAGCAGCCACCGTAGGGACCCCAGCGCTGAGTCACGCCTCACTTGTCGTGACATCAGTGTGGGGTCACGTGATGCCTGTGAGCGGCCACCGATAGCGAAGCTCACAGGCATTATCAGCAAAGTCTTAGGGGCCCCGGGGGGATACATTGGGGGGGGAGTAATATAAAGTACTGGACAACTTCTTTAACATTACAAAGCATAGGAGAAACTTTATAACATATTTATCCATACGAGAAGAACACTGATAACACAATGATGGTAAAAATGGACACACTGATACCATTTTTTCACATACCTGTTTAAACCTGTACATGTGAATGAGGCCTTCTGCTGATCACTGAAGAGCCCCATTCTCAGCATCGCTAAAAGTCCCATCGGTCAGACCTCCTGCATTCAGAAAGTTATCTCCTAACCCTTTACAGCAGTGGTTCTCAACTCCAGTCCTCAGGACCCACCAACAGGCCATGTTTTCAGGATTTCCTTAGTATTGCACAGCTGATAATTGCATCACCTGCACAGGCAATAATTCCATCAGCTGTGCAATACTAAGGAAATCCTGAAAACATGATCTGTTGGTGGGTCCTGAGGACTGGAGTTGGGGAACACTGCTGTAAAGGGACTGTCAGTACAGAAGGACTGTTCAAATCAAGTACAGGCGCTCGGTGCACCGTGGTGGGGCCAAGCAGTTCAGTGCATCTTTCCATCTACTTTTTGGAAACGGATTTTCCAATTTTGACTATGAAGCTACACAGCTACTATGCAAAGAAACACTGAAAGCTATAGAACTTGTGGCTCATTCATATAAGAGA
Organism: Phyllobates terribilis; assembly: GCF_046119375.1. NCBI lineage: Eukaryota > Metazoa > Chordata > Amphibia > Anura > Dendrobatidae > Phyllobates > Phyllobates terribilis. The sequence continues at coordinate 302,177 of NW_027363299.1, read as the reverse complement.
ATCAGGCACAGTTTCACCAGTTTGGTCAGTGTCAGTTTTTATCATTAGAGTTTGGCCTGAGCTTCAGTTTCTTCATCTTTTTCCATCAAACAGACCTGGAAAACTGGACAGCGCTCAGATGGCAATTAATTGTTGGCCGATTTTTTTTTTTTCACTGACCCATGGATGTGCATTGTTAATTTTGACCTGACACTCAGATAACTATCGTACTATCGTACATTTTGCCACGATTTTCCGTCTCTCAAACAATCACAGATATGTGAATGGCCCCATTCACTCTTCTAGGTACAAGTCGTATCTGGAAATAACACAAATAGGACTCGTACACAAAAAATGTCCGTCTGAATGAGCCCTTAGTGTTAGTGCAGGTTGCAGTGGTGACGGGTATACTTGCAGCTCTCATAATCTCAATATATCAGTGATGCAATCATCATCTTCCAGAATTCAGGAGAGGACCTACTCCCTCTGGTCTTACCTGTGGAAGCAGCGGTTGGATTACATGAACCCTCTGTACAGAGCAGATCACAGTCAGACCCAAGGAACTCTGAGACCACACACCACTCCATGCCACTTCAGGTAAGAGGTTATTCTGATTCCTCCTCTGCACTGAATAAAGCAGCAGAACTCTAACACACCATATACTTATCATTCATATATAGAAACATCAACCCTAACTTTACAGGTGAAAGAAGCGGGGTGACGTATCATGAGCCCAATGTGTCCTTCAGTGGTGAAATCCAAGGCCCAACACTCTTCCCACTTGTAACCATGGTCTACATTTAGGGGTTGCGTCAGAGCTCACTCGTCAGTTCTATCTTCTGCCTGGCACAAATCAATTCACTTTAGACAGATTTACTGACATCTATGACAGCTTGTGACACGGTGATTCATTTTGCACATATTTAGACTGCGATAAAGTATTGATCTTTGGGGGTCAGACCGCTGGGACCCCCAACAATCCCCAGGAGGTTCTGTAGAGCAAGCTTTGAACAGAGCAGAGGGGGAGCATGTACATCTCTACTCCATTCATTCTCTGTGGAACTGACCCCTAGCGATCAATTCCTAAATCCCGTTGATAGGGGATTACTTATATACTTGGTACAACCCCTTTAATAGGGCATGCGGATGTCCCTGATCGGGAACTTTCTATATAAACGCATAATATAAAGTCGAGTTTGGGTCAGGAGACCTGAAGCCAGTCTTTGCATTGAAGCATACTCAGACCGCAAAACACACGTGTGAATCCAGGCAAAAGCTGTTTTTTTTTTGTTTGCCTGTACAAAACAGACCAATTTTGCAAGTGTGTTAGATCCAATTTTCGGGCATATTTAGTCCACATGTCCGTTTTTATCAATGGTTTTGCCATATGCAAAAACAACGTGACAGAGGTTTCCCAAGCTTCTTCAAGTACCCAGTCAGTGAAAATGAAGAATAGCAGTAGGATGCAACTTGGATGTCCGCAAATAAGGTCAATGTAGGGGATGTCTCTGTTTATATACAGACCATCAGTCAGCAAAATAACAGAACGGACATGTGAATAGTGTAAGGATAGGATGTGTCAGTGTGCTGTCCGAGTAATGAGGCCCAACTTGCCACCACATATTTTCACTAATCTGAAGTCACCAGCCATAGATCAGCCACTGAGGGACTCATTAGGACTCGCTCACATTGCCACGTAACACGGCCGAGTGCTAGTGCTATGTGATGTTTTATCGGATAGCACTCGGACCAATAATATACTATGTTATCCGAGTGCAGTCTGATGTACGTGCACAGAGACAATGGAGAAGATGGAAAAATTAAGTCCTCCATCTTCTCCACACCTGTGCTGCAATTCTTCCATGCGAGAAAATTGGATCACACTCAGAGTTAAAGCAGAGTGTCATTAGTATAATCGGCCCAATTCTCTGGCATGGGAGAATATACAGCATTGTGAGCTAGCCCTTCATGTGTGTACCATGAGCTAGCACGTCTTAAGAACATATATCATGAGAATTGCTCGATGATAATCTTCTGTACTTGTGCATATACTAACTCTTCAAACTTATTTTTCACCATGGAAGGTTTTGGAGGGGCCTCTATAACCGATTTGAGAAAGGAATGCACCCTCGCCAGTCAGTCACTGATTTTCTACAGGCAGTAAAAGAAGAGACGCAGCAGCTGGAGGAGGAAATGGAGTTCATGGAGAAGGTGTGGTAGAAATACTGAAAATCCAGCTTCCTGGCCTATATGTTTTTGATGTTTATACCTCCGCTTAGGTTTCAGTGTAAACCAATTCAGCTTTTAATGGTGACTGAGAAACAATTTTAAATGATTATATATAAAAACCCTGCACAAGATAAAAAAGAGGCAATCATTTTTAGCCGATGCCCTACGTCTTTGGTGTTCTCCAACACAATAACTTGAAGAGAGCACCATTAAAGGGAATCTGTTACCAGGTTTTTGCTACCCATCTGAGTGCAGCGCAATATAGGGGCAGAGGCCCTGATTCCAACAATCTGTCACTTACTGGGCTACCTGCTGTCATTTTGATAAAATTACTGTGTTATCTGCAGCAGACCCCGCCCACATCACTGATTGGCAGTTCTCTGACTGCTGAGCTCTGTATAACCCTGCCCACACCACTGATTGGCCACTTTGTGTATACTAGATTTGCAGAAAGCTGCCAATCAGTGATGGGGGCGGGGTTGTACAGAGCTTATGAATATGTAGGACTACCTGGCAGCAGGTTTACTAGTCCCCAATGATAATCTGCTTGCTGATAAAATAGTGATTTTATAAAAACTACAGCAATCAGACCATTAAGTGACACATCACTGTAACCAGGGTCTCTACCTTGTGTCTTTTCAATGTCAGTAATGCCTGAGCACTGTGGCGTTATGGCTTTCTTATGGCACCAGAGAAGTTTGTTCATTGGTATAAAGTTTTCAAGTAAAGGTTCATTTAGGCAGGCCAATAATTGGGTTAGGGAGCGTTCCCTCATTCCCAACTGTTGGCTGCCTAAACAGGCCATCAAACATCCAATGGAGGGGCAAAGCATTCATTGGTGTGATAATTTTTGAGCACGTTTAAAAATTATCATTAGCAGCACATTGTCCTGTGTAAACGAGAAATGTGCTGACGATAACATAAGTGCGGCCGGCCTTACTAAACAGACCATTAAACCACTGCTGATCGACTTGCATGTAGAGGTTACATTAACATGCCCTAACCCAATGTAACTTTTGCTCTTGTCTAACAATTTTTCCTTTAGAGATTAACAAAACTGGAAACTCGAGAGTCAAATGAAACCTACAAGAATCTCAATGACCAGCCAAAAATCCACAACTTCCAGATATGCATCACCAAACACTCTCCGGCTAATACGCCCCAAGATTACAGCACCAACCTGAAGCTGTTTCCCTCTCGTAGTTCATCCCAAGGTGAGGAGGACTCGGCCCTGATCCTAACCCAGGACCATTTGAAGAGCTCGGACCCCGACCTGTCGGCTAACAGTGACCAGGAATCTGGGGTGGAGGACTTGAGCTGCCGGTCTCCGAGTGGTGGAGACTCGTTACCCAGCGAGGACAGTGGGAAGGATCCCGATTCAGATGAAGCAGTGTTCCTGACTGCTTAGAGGTCTTATTAACCACTTGCTATTATATTAGTGCTTCTATTTATTTATAGGGAGTGATGTAAGCTGGGAGGGATATACTGGGGGAAAAAAAAACATATCGACTTTGTTCACATGTATCAGTGGTAGTTTGTGCAGCGGAGACCAGATACTAATGTCCTATATAGTCGGTCTGATCCAGGCAATTGAACGACTGACAATTGGAAAAGTGCATACACAGGTTGACGAAATAATGACGGGGACACAATGATCGCTAATAATCTGGTATCCTGTTATCAGCAGCACGTCTCCTGTTTACACTGAGTAATGTGCTGCCGTTAAGAATTTTAATGAATGCATAAAATGTATCGCACCCAATGAAACGGTGCTTTCCTAGTTTGTCTGCCGATTGTGGTCCTGGTTAGATGGGCCAATAATCGTATGTTGAAATGATTCCTATGAGCGCTCGTTCATCGTTTATTGGCTCTACGCCTTAAGTGCGTGTCTGCAGAAAATGAAATTTAACCCTCAAAACACATTTCAACATCATTGCAGTCCTGCCTTAAAAGGAGCAGCTAACATCGTTTTAGTGATTGATCCATTAACACAGGTGTGGGTGTTGATGAGGACAGGGCTGGCGATCAATCAGTCATTATTAAGTAAGAATGACATCACTGCACACTTTAAAAGGAGGCTGGTTCTTGGTATCATTGTTTCTCTTCAGTTAACCATGGTTATCTCTAAAGAAACACGTGCAGCCATCATTGCACTGCACAAAAATGGCCTAACAGGGAAGAGTATCGCAGCTACAAAAATTGCACCTCAGTCAACAATCTATCGCATCATCAAGAACTTCAAGGAGAGAGCTTCCATTGTTGTCAAAAAGGCTCCAGGGCGCCCAAGAAAGACCAGCAAGCGCCAGGACCGTATCTTAAAACTGTTTCAGCTGTGGGATCGGACTACCAGCAGTGCCGAGCTTGCTCAGGAATGGCAGCAGGCTGGTGTGAGTGCTTCTGCACGCACTGTGAGGCGGAGACTCTTTGAGCAAGGGCTGGATTCAAGGAGGGCAGCAAAGAAGCCACTTCTCTCCAGAAAAAACATCAGGGACCGACTGATTTTCTGCAAAAGGTACAGGGAGTGGACTGCTGAGGACTGGGGCAAAATCATTTTCTCTGATGAATCCCTTTTTCGATTGTTTGGGACATCTGGAAAACAGCTTATTCGGAGAAGAGGTGAGCGCTACCACCAGTCTTGTCTCATGCCAACTATAAAGCATCCTGAAACCATTCATGTGTGGGGTTGCTTTTCAGCCAAGGGAATCGGCTCACTCACAGTCTTGCCTAAAACACAGCCATGAATAAAGAATGGTACCAGAATGTCCTCCAAGAGCAACTTCTCCCAACCGTCCAAGAGCGGTTTGGCGCCCAACAATGCCTTTTCCAGCATGATGGAGCACCTTGCCCTAAAGCAAAGGTGATAACTAAATGGCTCATGGAACAAAACATAGAGATTTTGGGTCCATGGCCTGGAAACTCCCCAGATCTTAATCCCATTGAGAACTTGTGGTCAATCATCAAGAGACGGGTGGACAAACAAAAACCAACAAATTCTGGCAAAATGCAAGCATTGATTATGCAAGAATGGACTGCTATCAGTCAGGATTTGGTCCAAAAGTTGATTGAGAGCATGCGAGGGAGAATTACAGAGGTCTTGAAGAAGAAGGGGCAACACTGCAAATATTGACTTGCTGCATTAACTCATTCTAACTGTCAATATAACCTATTGGTACTCATAATATGATTGCAATTATATTTCTGTATGTGATATAAACATCAGACAAACACTAATAAAAACCAGAGGCCAGCAGATCATGTGAAAATATAATTTTGGTGTCATTCTCAATACTTTTGGCCATGACTGTATATATATATATATATATATATATATATATATATATATATATATATATATATATATATATATTCTCTATCTCAAGTCTTGGAGCAGAAATACTTCACATACAGAATCTGTTGCTATAGTGAGCTTATTGTTCTGTTCATGATTGCAGTTTGTGAGCTCCGATCTCCTTCTATGGGTGAATTTCTTTGGGGTCTTGAATCCTCTGGCTGGTTAAAACACGTGAAAACAATCCTAGATGCTGGTATCTTCATTGTAAAGGTAAGATGTGTTGTATCTGTTCATATTCTAGTGCTGCTTGTCTGATTTGTACTATTCTAGGCACGGACTGTACAAAAATGATCCTTTTAGTGCTGAGAATAAACGAGATTTGTAATTATATAAATGTGTAATATTTTACATTTAATTTGCACATTTAGGCCGTGTCAGAAGAGGGCGCCAGCGTGCTCGTTCATTGTTCTGATGGATGGGACCGCACCGCTCAGGTCTGCTCTTATCCAGTCTGTTACTTGACCCCTATTACCGAACCATCAGAGTATTTATGGTAAGAGGTTTCATTTCATATACTCTATGTACTGGTGGAGATTTACGGAGTTGATATTTTTTGCATAGTGTAACTTTTATTTTTCCCAATTACTATTAGGTGTTAATTGAAAAAGACTGGATTTCATTTAGACACAAATTTAATCACAGGTAACCCTGGTCACTGCACATATGTTGGAAAAGTCAAACAGAGTCACTTATTTACAGAGGGCCTTTCACCAAATTTTTCATGTTGAACTGAAAACACGTTGTAGCTTCAGAGCAGAAAAAAAAATAATTGTTAGTTCTTTTTTTATTTTGCATCTCTGTTGCAGGGATATTAACAATCAAAGTATTTGTCACCTAATGAGTTAATTTTCGTTACATCCAAGTGGGTGTTATCAGAGAGCTTTCACTGTGGGGCATGTACTTCTCCTTGTACGATGTTGTCCAATTATAAACAGGCAGCAAGATGCTAGAAAAAGAACACCTCCACACCATATCTTACAGCAGGTTTCTCAGTGTGTGGGTTATAATGAAAGCCCAGATCTCCTGGTCTAACCTCCTGCATGATTAGAATATCAACTGTATTCAAATCCCATCAATCAACACATTTCAGATATGGGCCCAGCAGTCAGTGTGGGGCTAGGGTCAGCACAGCTGAGTTTAGCTGTGTCACTTTCCAAATCTTCCATCAGCTCTCCTCCTCTCAGCAAAAGAGACAAAAAAAAAACACCATACATTCTAATATAATATACTTACTGTAGTTTTTCTGTGCCATTCCCAGTCTCAGGCGGTTTTGGGAGTGCAGTCCACCTGAAAAAGATGTTGCATGCATATACCCCAATTGCATTGCTTCAGCATATTTTTTTTTTTTTTTTTTAAGGTATGGAAATTTAGATGGGGATCCCAAGGAGGTGTCCCCAGTGATAGACCAGTTCCTGGAATGTGTCTGGCAGCTCATGGAGCAGTTTCCCTGTGCGTTTGAATTTAATGAGAGATTCTTGGTCCACATACAACACCATATATACTCCTGTCAGTATGGAAACTTTCTGTGCAACTGCGAGAAGGAGAGGAAGGAACTGATGTGAGAGAATATGTGCTCTGTGTATGGTCACTATAGGCTTGTAACAGAAATAGAATATGGATGGTTGACGTGTCCCTGATGCTGATCTGATCACACGGTGCCCCACAGTCTGGATAACAGCAATCACTTATAAACTGTGAGGCTGTGTGCCCACGTAGCATTTTTCAAGCGTATATGCTGCGGAATTTCCGCAGCGTAAACGCTTGAAAAACGCATGTAGATCCGCACCCCATGGTCCCCAATGGCATTCCGCAATGTCAATGCCCATGCTGCGGATTTTTCCGCAGCGTATATGCTGCAGTCAAAAATCCGCAGCATGTTCATTAATTTTGCGGAAGCGCTGCGGAATCAATGTGCGGATGGTACCCAAGTCTGGATGAGAGGAGACTCTCATCCAGACCTGGGTACCAAAGAACCTGTAAAAAAAAGAATAAAATAAAGTTTATACTTATCTTCTGATGTTTTCCCTCCGTCGCGCTGTTGTCTGAAGGACCTGCCACGTCATTGAGTCATGTGACCCACCACATGACTCAATGACGTCACCGCAGGTCCTGCACACAACAGCGTGAGCCGCTCAAGACTCCGGACGGGGCAGAGAATGCATCAGAAGGTGAGTATAAAGTTTATTTTTTTATTTTTTACCATTCTGAACAAGTTGTCAAGCACTTTTCCAAGTGATGCTTGGAGAAGTGCTTGATAACCCGCATGCGGAAATGCATGCAAAGACGCCTCACAAACGCTTCTACCTGGCGGGAAAACCGCATGTAATATCCGCATGCGATTTTCCCGCCAGGGAGAAGCGTAAAAAATATGCTTCAGGTCCGCAACGTGGGCACATAGCCTGAAGGTTGAACCTTGGCAAAAAATTTTCAATAACTGTGCAGGAGAAAAATGTATAAAGTGATGGCATATTGGTAAGATATGCCATCACTTCAGGATTGGTGGGGGTGTCAGACCTTAGGGACTCCCACATATCCGGAGACTGAATGGGTATGTGAACCTAAACCATTTCAGTTTTTTCCTGCCCATCTGGGTCGCTGGCATCGCTGGCAGTGCCACTGTACAGAGAAACATAAGAATGGTGAAATCAAAATGCCAATAATAAAATAAGATGGGTATGACGCGCCCCCTGGGCCATATTCTTTAGGGGAATACCCGGAGCCGGATCAGATGGGGGTTGTAGTCTCCGAGTGGCTGTGACCCGGTCCGTGCCCAGGGTGTCAAGCTCAGTGTGTGGCAGTCCTTACTGATGTTACTAAAGTTCTTTATGTCGACTACGCCACCCGTTGGATTGCGGTCACTACGGCCGCCGCTGCAGCAGGGTCCGCTGAGGCTGATGGTGTTGGTGCAGCTTTAGATAGTATAACCCCCAACGGGAGGGGTATGGCCTCAGGGGGTCAGGTGCAGAGGATGGGGGTTGTGGTGGTGCAGCGTAGATGATAATTAAAGACAGAGTCGGGTTGTGCAGTTCAGGGTGTTTACTTACTGCAGATATTCCGGTCACTCCGGCCTTGAGTGACCACCCGAGCCGTGCTGCGTCCACCAGGTCCTGGATTCAGCCAACCCCCAAGCAAGTCCGGAGCGTGTCCCTGAGCCCTCCTTCTTGTCCTTTCTTCTGGCCGTCCCCACCAGGGATCCACCTAGGTCCAGCTCCCTCGGGCCTTCTGTTGGGAGACCCTTGGCCTTGGGTTCCCTGACCCTACACGTGGTTTGCCTTCAGGGTGGATGTGGTGGGTGGCCGTGGCAGATCCTGCCCACGGCCTCCGGTCTCTGGCTGAGGTATGCTTTAGCCCCCACCAGTTTGGGATCCGGTACCCTGTTGCCAACTCTTCACCCTGGGGTTGTACTTGGGTTCTCAGAGTTCCTTCTGTCTCCCCCTCTGGGTCTTTCTTTCTCTCCTCTCTCTCTCTCTTTTGGGCCTGGGGCTGCTCTGCTCTTCTGCTCTCTTCCTCTGACTTCTCTGCAAAGACTGGCTGACTGACCCTGATCTTAGATGGTTCCCACCTTTTATACTCCCTCTATGTGTGAGCTCAGGTGACCAGCACCCAATGAGCTCCTAGCTTTACCCAGACTGCTCCCCCTATCTGCCCCTACACTACTTGGGATGTTCCACCCCCCTCCCACTCCAGCCAAGGACAGACTCGGTCGTACCTGCACATTTCTAAGTGGGAGTACCGTTGGTCTGCCCTCCGGAAATGGGATGTGTGTAGTGCATGCAGCTCTCTGGGCTCAGTTTCACACTCCATCCTTACCCGGGAGTGGAATATCACACCTCTGGGTTGAGGTGCAATACCCCTGTAGCAGCCGAATCCTCAGGGTGCTACAGGTACATGGATTTAAGAATTGCACAGTTCCTGATGTAACCAATGGTCCACTAGAAGATACTTCTTGAAGATATTCTCTGTCCTGAGTAATGTTGAAATCTTGTAGATCTTCTTTCCCAGTCACAAAATGTCCTAACCTGCAGGTCAGTAGCCAAGGACATGAGATACATCCTTGTAACTAGAGGATCATGGCTTTAAAGAGATATTCTTAAAATATCAAGCTCTCATTGAGGCCTCATTCAGACATCCGTATCCACATGTACGTGTTAATGCTAATGCTATTCACATGCCTGTGGATTTTCATGGACTATGTGTCTGTGCAAAACTCACGGAGACATGTCTGTTTTTTCTTCCAATATCACAGATGAAAAAGACCTATACAAGTCTATGGGTCCATGAAGAACATAGACAGCCCACGGATGGCATCATGGTGCTGTCCGAGATTAAAGGGGTTGTCCAGTACTTTATATTACCCCCCCCCCCCAATGTGTCTCCCCGAGACCCCTAAGGATTTTTGTAATTACCTACCGTTGCAGATAATGCCTGTGAGTGGCGCTATCACTGGCCGCTCACAGGCATCACGTGACCCCCGCCGATGTCGCTGGCAGCAGCCGGGGGTCTCTGTCTTCCACGTTCCAGGTGGATGCCAGACTGTGGGCGGGGTTACCCCCCCCACATCACACCCGGCATCCACCGCACGCTCTGCCTCTCCCCATTCATTGGGAAAGCGCGGTAGATGCTGGGAGTGACGCATGGGGAGGAGGTGTAACCCTGCCCACAACCCAGCAGCCACCGTAGGGACCCCAGCGCTGAGTCACGCCTCACTTGTCGTGACATCAGTGTGGGGTCACGTGATGCCTGTGAGCGGCCACCGATAGCGAAGCTCACAGGCATTATCAGCAAAGTCTTAGGGGCCCCGGGGGGATACATTGGGGGGGGAGTAATATAAAGTACTGGACAACTTCTTTAACATTACAAAGCATAGGAGAAACTTTATAACATATTTATCCATACGAGAAGAACACTGATAACACAATGATGGTAAAAATGGACACACTGATACCATTTTTTCACATACCTGTTTAAACCTGTACATGTGAATGAGGCCTTCTGCTGATCACTGAAGAGCCCCATTCTCAGCATCGCTAAAAGTCCCATCGGTCAGACCTCCTGCATTCAGAAAGTTATCTCCTAACCCTTTACAGCAGTGGTTCTCAACTCCAGTCCTCAGGACCCACCAACAGGCCATGTTTTCAGGATTTCCTTAGTATTGCACAGCTGATAATTGCATCACCTGCACAGGCAATAATTCCATCAGCTGTGCAATACTAAGGAAATCCTGAAAACATGATCTGTTGGTGGGTCCTGAGGACTGGAGTTGGGGAACACTGCTGTAAAGGGACTGTCAGTACAGAAGGACTGTTCAAATCAAGTACAGGCGCTCGGTGCACCGTGGTGGGGCCAAGCAGTTCAGTGCATCTTTCCATCTACTTTTTGGAACCGGATTTTCCAATTTTGACTATGAAGCTACACAGCTACTATGCAAAGAAACACTGAAAGCTATAGAACTTGTGGCTCATTCATATAAGAGAATCAGGCACAGTTTCACCAGTTTGGTCAGTGTCAGTTTTTATCATTAGAGTTTGGCCTGAGCTTCAGTTTCTTCATCTTTTTCCATCAAACAGACCTGGAAAACTGGACAGCGCTCAGATGGCAATTAATTGTTGGCCGATTTTTTTTTTTTCACTGACCCATGGATGTGCATTGTTAATTTTGACCTGACACTCAGATAACTATCGTACTATCGTACATTTTGCCACGATTTTCCGTCTCTCAAACAATCACAGATATGTGAATGGCCCCATTCACTCTTCTAGGTACAAGTCGTATCTGGAAATAACACAAATAGGACTCGTACACAAAAAATGTCCGTCTGAATGAGCCCTTAGTGTTAGTGCAGGTTGCAGTGGTGACGGGTATACTTGCAGCTCTCATAATCTCAATATATCAGTGATGCAATCATCATCTTCCAGAATTCAGGAGAGGACCTACTCCCTCTGGTCTTACCTGTGGAAGCAGCGGTTGGATTACATGAACCCTCTGTACAGAGCAGATCACAGTCAGACCCAAGGAACTCTGAGACCACACACCACTCCATGCCACTTCAGGTAAGAGGTTATTCTGATTCCTCCTCTGCACTGAATAAAGCAGCAGAACTCTAACACACCATATACTTATCATTCATATATAGAAACATCAACCCTAACTTTACAGGTGAAAGAAGCGGGGTGACGTATCATGAGCCCAATGTGTCCTTCAGTGGTGAAATCCAAGGCCCAACACTCTTCCCACTTGTAACCATGGTCTACATTTAGGGGTTGCGTCAGAGCTCACTCGTCAGTTCTATCTTCTGCCTGGCACAAATCAATTCACTTTAGACAGATTTACTGACATCTATGACAGCTTGTGACACGGTGATTCATTTTGCACATATTTAGACTGCGATAAAGTATTGATCTTTGGGGGTCAGACCGCTGGGACCCCCAACAATCCCCAGGAGGTTCTGTAGAGCAAGCTTTGAACAGAGCAGAGGGGGAGCATGTACATCTCTACTCCATTCATTCTCTGTGGAACTGACCCCTAGCGATCAATTCCTAAATCCCGTTGATAGGGGATTACTTATATACTTGGTACAACCCCTTTAATAGGGCATGCGGATGTCCCTGATCGGGAACTTTCTATATAAACGCATAATATAAAGTCGAGTTTGGGTCAGGAGACCTGAAGCCAGTCTTTGCATTGAAGCATACTCAGACCGCAAAACACACGTGTGAATCCAGGCAAAAGCTGTTTTTTTTTTGTTTGCCTGTACAAAACAGACCAATTTTGCAAGTGTGTTAGATCCAATTTTCGGGCATATTTAGTCCACATGTCCGTTTTTATCAATGGTTTTGCCATATGCAAAAACAACGTGACAGAGGTTTCCCAAGCTTCTTCAAGTACCCAGTCAGTGAAAATGAAGAATAGCAGTAGGATGCAACTTGGATGTCCGCAAATAAGGTCAATGTAGGGGATGTCTCTGTTTATATACAGACCATCAGTCAGCAAAATAACAGAACGGACATGTGAATAGTGTAAGGATAGGATGTGTCAGTGTGCTGTCCGAGTAATGAGGCCCAACTTGCCACCACATATTTTCACTAATCTGAAGTCACCAGCCATAGATCAGCCACTGAGGGACTCATTAGGACTCGCTCACATTGCCACGTAACACGGCCGAGTGCTAGTGCTATGTGATGTTTTATCGGATAGCACTCGGACCAATAATATACTATGTTATCCGAGTGCAGTCTGATGTACGTGCACAGAGACAATGGAGAAGATGGAAAAATTAAGTCCTCCATCTTCTCCACACCTGTGCTGCAATTCTTCCATGCGAGAAAATTGGATCACACTCAGAGTTAAAGCAGAGTGTCATTAGTATAATCGGCCCAATTCTCTGGCATGGGAGAATATACAGCATTGTGAGCTAGCCCTTCATGTGTGTACCATGAGCTAGCACGTCTTAAGAACATATATCATGAGAATTGCTCGATGATAATCTTCTGTACTTGTGCATATACTAACTCTTCAAACTTATTTTTCACCATGGAAGGCTTTGGAGGGGCCTCTATAACCGATTTGAGAAAGGAATGCACCCTCGCCAGTCAGTCACTGATTTTCTACAGGCAGTAAAAGAAGAGACGCAGCAGCTGGAGGAGGAAATGAAGTTCATGGAGAAGGTGTGGTAAAAATACTGAAAATCCAGCTTTCTGGCCTATATGTTTTTGATGTTTATACCTCCGCTTAGGTTTCAGTGTAAACCAATTCAGCTTTTAATGGTGACTGAGAAACAATTTTAAATGATTATATATAAAAACCCTGCACAAGATTAAAAAGAGGCAATCATTTTTAGCCGATGCCCTACGTCTTTGGTGTTCTCCAACACAATAACTGGAAGAGAGCACCATTAAAGGGAATCTGTTACCAGGTTTTTGCTACCCATCTGAGTGCAGCGCAATATAGGGGCAGAGGCCCTGATTCCAACAATCTGTCACGTACTGGGCTACCTGCTGTCATTTTGATAAAATTACTGTGTTATCTGCAGCAGACCCCGCCCACATCACTGATTGACAGTTCTCTGACTGCTGAGCTCTGTATAACCCTGCCCACACCACTGATTGGCCACTTTGTGTATACTAGATTTGCAGAAAGCTGCCAATCAGTGATGGGGGCGGGGTTGTACAGAGCTTATGAATATGTAGGACTACCTGGCAGCAGGTTTACTAGTCCCCAATGATAATCTGCTTGCTGATAAAATAGTGATTTTATAAAAACTACAGCAATCAGACCATTAAGTGACACATCACTGTAACCAGGGTCTCTACCTTGTGTCTTTTCAATGTCAGTAATGCCTGAGCACTGTGGCGTTATGGCTTTCTTATGGCACCAGAGAAGTTTGTTCATTGGTATAAAGTTTTCAAGTAAAGGTTCATTTAGGCAGGCCAATAATTGGGTTAGGGAGCGTTCCCTCATTCCCAACTGTTGGCTGCCTAAACAGGCCATCAAACATCCAATGGAGGGGCAAAGCATTCATTGGTGTGATAATTTTTGAGCACGTTTAAAAATTATCATTAGCAGCACATTGTCCTGTGTAAACGAGAAATGTGCTGACGATAACATAAGTGCGGCCGGCCTTACTAAACAGACCATTAAACCACTGCTGATCGACTTGCATGTAGAGGTTACATTAACATGCCCTAACCCAATGTAACTTTTGCTCTTGCCTAACAATTTTTCCTTTAGAGATTAACAAAACTGGAAACTCGAGAGTCAAATGAAACCTACAAGAATCTCAATGACCAGCCAAAAATCCACAACTTCCAGATATGCATCACCAAACACTCTCCGGCTAATACGCCCCAAGATTACAGCACCAACCTGAAGCTGTTTCCCTCTCGTAGTTCATCCCAAGGTGAGGAGGACTCGGCCCTGATCCTAACCCAGGACCATTTGAAGAGCTCGGACCCCGACCTGTCGGCTAACAGTGACCAGGAATCTGGGGTGGAGGACTTGAGCTGCCGGTCTCCGAGTGGTGGAGACTCGTTACCCAGCGAGGACAGTGGGAAGGATCCCGATTCAGATGAAGCAGTGTTCCTGACTGCTTAGAGGTCTTATTAACCACTTGCTATTATATTAGTGCTTCTATTTATTTATAGGGAGTGATGTAAGCTGGGAGGGATATACTGGGGGAAAAAAAAACATATCGACTTTGTTCACATGTATCAGTGGTAGTTTGTGCAGCGGAGACCAGATACTAATGTCCTATATAGTCGGTCTGATCCAGGCAATTGAACGACTGACAATTGGAAAAGTGCATACACAGGTTGACGAAACAATGACGGGGACACAATGATCGCTAATAATCTGGTATCCTGTTATCAGCAGCACGTCTCCTGTTTACACTGAGTAATGTGCTGCCGTTAAGAATTTTAATGAATGCATAAAATGTATCGCACCCAATGAAACGGTGCTTTCCTAGTTTGTCTGCCGATTGTGGTCCTGGTTAGATGGGCCAATAATCGTATGTTGAAATGATTCCTATGAGCGCTCGTTCATCGTTTATTGGCTCTACGCCTTAAGTGCGTGTCTGCAGCCTCCGGGAATATTCAGAAACAGTTATCTTTTTTAAGAGCCAACCTTATAATGCATTTTGTTTCCTTTCATGATTTCAAACCACATGTCCGTGGAGCATGAATCCTGTCCCAATATATTTGTATATTTAAGGTTTGTCATTGACAAAGGTGCCCTGTACTGGAAATATGGACACTTACATCGTTTTCGGGTTTAGGTCCACTGTGTGAAAGATCTGAATGTGCTTTGCTTCTGTGTAAGTTGCTGGTAGACTAATGGTGGTCATCCAGGATCTGACATTGGGTATTAATTCCCTACCTCCTAGTTATGTTAGGCATGACTATCACATGTAAGGTTCTTGCCACCTGGCCGAGAAAAGTTCGAAAAAAAGGACGCAAGCATAAACTGTTTGGCCTGTGACCACAGCAATTTACAGTAAAACAATGTGATTTTCGTCACATGATTAAAACCATGACCCAATGTCTATGGCTGAATAATCCCTTAAAGACTAATGTATTGTGCTATGGTATACCATCGGTCCGATCTTCTGTAACTTTATATTGTTTCCACATAGACTGCCAATGAAACAAAACTTCAGAATCTCATTTGGAGACTTTAAAGGGGCTGTCCAAGACTTTATTGAAGGCCTATACTTGATCATCAATGTCTGATTGATAGTGCGTGCTGTAGCTGTTCCTGTGTCAACGGTGGCCAGAAATGCTCAGGTGCCGAGCTCTGTTGACGGAGTACTACATATCGGCCACCCATTCAAATCATTAGGGGGCAGATGTGTAGTACGCAGCCGCAGCCACTATTCCCTCCACAGAGCTCCGCAGTGCAGCTCCGCTAATGAGCACCCCAATTGATCAAACATTGATGCCTTATCTTAAAGAGGTGGTCACTACATTGTATAATGCCCCCATCAAATTACACCTTTCAAATACCTGCAGCCGGGGTCACGTGATGCAGACTGAGCAGTCAGCAATAGCGCCACCCACAGGTACATATGGAAGCAGGAGGTATTTACAAAAACATTTATTTAGTTAACATGTGTAAATCGATGGGGTCATTATACAATGTAGTGGACCACCTCTTTAAAGAAAGGCCATCAATGTTAAAGTCCGGGACAACCCCTTTAATTATTAATCGGTATCGGTACAGATCTATTAGACTTTTCAGAACTTCAAAATAGGTCCATCCTTCAAACAGATGCCAAAAAGTACAGTATGTTGCAAACTTTAATGGAAGCATTCCTGTATGAATACAATATTGGAGGAAATAAAGAAAAAAAAACAAAAAGCTTTGGCACTTTTATGTAGGTCTCCAGAATATAGTGGGGAGAGACTTTCTTATTGACTTATATAAGCGAGGTAGAGCAGTAACCCCAAAGAAATTGAAAAATCAGCTGTGGTCCCTATAGGATGGCCCTACACATTGCATTTCCCATCACTTTTTTGAGAATACATTGGGGTGGAAAAATAAGATACAAATAAAGCAGATAATAAGAATTTATAGTCCAGAATTTACTGGTCACTTTTGTATTTCTGTAGGAATTCCAGCTCTGTACGTTGCAGATATCCGGCCCATCAGCGGATTAGCGGGGTCCCGCGTACTTGAATCCTTGCATGTTATCTGGGGGCTAAGAGCCATAGGGTTCTCTCTAAGTGCTTCCGACACTGGTTTTCAGAAAACGTACTGATCCTTTTATATTCGTGCTGCAAGGTAGTTACATGTGGGGTCTCAGCGTCACATTACTGGGCTAGTACTAATATGGTAAGAGTCAATGTTGTGTAGTATCCCCCCGCCATCCTTTACGTGTCTGCCTGCTGCATAGCGGACGGCTGCCATCTTGAATGCTCATTGAAGCTGCTATTAGTTTTTTTTGTAAATTGCATGGATAATCTTACCAGAATAATCGTTCTCACTTCTTGACTTGTCTGCTCATTGTGACCAATATCATATTGGTTTTATAGACGAGTTTACAAGCGCTTGTAGTGCTACAATACAAGAACAAAGCTACTAGATGTAATAGGAAGATCATCATAAAATGACCGTCCCTCCCAACTGCAGATTCCAAAATCTTCTGAAGATGCAGCTTATAAGTGAGGTCCGTGATAGTCAGAAGCAGCGTCTTCTTCCCATGATCTGTGCCTGGGGTGGTAGCCCAGCGATGTAGGGGCTGAGCCGCAGTAACAGACATGGGGCCGTGTCTGCGGGGGAAGGTGGGGAATAGAGTTTTCATTTTCTAATCCAGGACAACCCTTTTAAAAGTAGAACTCCCAAAAACAATGAAAGGGAAAGCCTCTTAAAGGGACACTAATCCTCGAAATGAATGAGGGCAAAAAATAGAGCAGCTCTTACTTTTGTCCAGTCTCAACATGATCCTAAAAGAGATGGGGCCAGAGTCATCAAGAGCGGCGCTGTTCACATTGGTCTTGATGAGGAGGTGTGCTGGAGTCAGACAGACGCTCACGGTTCATGAAAAGGTGCATGCTTCTTCCTGAATTGAGAACGCACCGTGGGTCAATAAACAAATATGCAACATGGGAATGAGATTTTGTGGCTATTTATGGTACAAAGATTTAAAAAAAAAAATCCGGACAAGCGCTGTGTGTGAGCAAACCCCAACGGTGGTGCCGCAGGTCTTTTGGGAGTTCTCCTTGATTGCAAAGGGTTTTGTGTGTTTTTTTTATATATATTATTTATGGTTTATTTATTGATGCCATCATTGCTTATTTTTGTGACGAGTATAATAAAATCATGATCTATTTTTTTATTTTGTGTTGCATATTTTGGCTGTAATTTATATGCAGAAATTGATTTTTGTTTTAAGATATTTTAAAATATGTTGTCAAGCAATATTACCCTAATTGTGACTATATCAGTACAAAGTACGTATGTAAAGTAGTTTATTCCGTAATGTGCAATTAGAATATTTTTGTAAACTCCCTTGTGTTGTGTGTGTGCTGGTGTGTATAGATTAGATTGGGCCGCTGTCCTTTACGGACATAGCATTAGAGTCATTTATGCTGCACTTATAGAAGATGCTAAAGAATTACACTACAGTTTTTTTAATACAATTTTCTTTTCTTTTTTAAAGCAATACTTTACTCACCCTCTCTGGGTCTAATGCAGAGTGTCAGCTATTTGTCACATTGACAGCGCTGCAGCCAGTCAGTGAGTTCAGTGACTCTGAGCAAGTAGTGCCGTTAACTCGGGCAAAGCTGCTGATCTCAGTTATTGGTTGCAGCGCTGTCGACGTGAGGCCAAAGGACAGTAACAGACACTGGGAGCAGTGGCAGAGACCCTGTGCTGGACCCAAGGAAGGTGACTAGTGCACAGTTACAAAAAAAAAACAGCTGCACCAACGGGTTAAAGGAAAATCCCTTTAACCCTCAACTGGTGAGGTGGGGGTCGCCACACCCCAGGGAATTTTTGTTCGGCTGCCATTCATTGAAAAATGCTGGTATGAGGATAGGTGTCTCACTAGCTTCCATCCATTTGTGGGTGTCAAAAATTTGTTACACTCATATGCAATCAATCGCCAATAAGAAAACGATTAAAACAAACGTGATCTTCGCATTTTCTGTAAAAATAAGAGATTTCTAAACACTGGGGTATAGGAAACCCCACCTCACCAGTTGCGTGACATAAACCCCACCTCACCAGTCGAGGGTTAATGAACCAGATAATCTGGCACAGGTCAGCAATGGAATGGGGAATTTTACAAGATCAGAAGCAAGAAACTGAGCAGAAAATTAGGAAATTACCCTGATAACATTTTGAATTAGCAGCTTGTTTTTGGGCTCTCTATACCAATCCAAGGGAGGTTTGTATACTTTATGACGGACATGTAATAATTCAGAATATTTGATGATTTGGAATTTATTAGATCCCCCAGGTGAATTACCCCAATGCTATAAAATGGACATAAATGACACATAAATCTGTGCGGTTACAAAGTAACATTGACGCTCCTCCCCAACTCCCCGTACAGAATGACATGCCCTCGGGTCAGGAGTGTCTACAGCTTCATAGAAATATATAAAGCAGTCACGTTAGGGTCGGGAAAGTCCGTGCATGGACTGATTACCACGGACGTCTGAATGAGTCTTTATTGACTAATAAAGTCACTATTGATCACAGGGGTTAAAACGGTCAGGATTGGAGTTCATCTCCAATGTTGACCTTTGTGTAATATATACAACTCACACCTCCTGCACATGGAACAGGCATAGATTCTGGGTATGAACAATGGGCGCCCTACACTATCCACCCTAAACATGGGGAAGATGGCAGTAAAGAGTAAAAGACGGTTGTCTGGGACTTGACTCTTTTCATAAGATAGGTCATCAGCGTGTGATTAAAACAGAAATGTAGAAATTTTTTGCAAATTTATTTAGAAAACAAAAACTGAAATATCACATGGTCATAAGTATTCAGACCCTTTGCTCAGACACTTATATTTAAGTCACATGCTGTCCATTTCCTTGTGATCCTCCTTGAGATGGTTCTACTCCTTCATTGGAGTCCAGCTGTGTTTAATTAAACTGATAGGACTT
>NW_027363299.1:232500-275000 GCF_046119375.1 Phyllobates terribilis | reverse complement strand
AATCATAAAAGATCCCGTTTTTTAACCATGCTGTGACTTTCTGCTGAGGGAGAGGGAGAGAGCTGCCCTATTCAGAGTCTGTAATAAGACCTGCTGACAAAAGTGTTGAAGATACAGTCTAATGTGAATTAACAATGAAAAAAAGTTAATTTCACAAATGGCTTGTATTTTTTAATACAAACTTTTTTTGTGTTTACAGCTCCTTTAAAGGGAATCTGTCATCAGGTTTTTGCCACCTAATCTGAGAGCAGCATAATGTAGGGTTAGAGGCACTGATTCCAGTAATGTGTCACTTACTGGGCTGCTTACTGTTGTTTTGATAAAATCATTGATTTGTCAGAAGGTAATTATTACTAGATGACTAGTAAGTTCTGTAGGACCCCACCCCCATCACTGATCAGTAGATTTCTGTGTACACTGAGCATGGGCAGAAAGCTGCCAATCAGTGGTGTGGGCGGGGCTATACAGAGCGCAGCATTCAGAGAGCTGCTAGATCTGCAGCAGATAAAACGGTGATTTTCTCAAAATGACAACAAGCAGCTGAAAAAGTGACACATCGCTGGAATCAGGGTATCTGCCCCAATATTGTGCTGCTCTCAGATGGGGCAGCACAATTAATATTATGCCAAATTAATTTCCCGTGAACTATCACATGATCTATCACGGGGATCATGTGACATGTCACGTGATAAATCAGGTGTGTGGAGGGGGCCCTTGCTACTCTTAATCCACCCCTGAGTGAGACTAATACTGTACAACCAAATTGGCTCAGCACAAAAGGTTTCTTCAGATGTGGAGCCAATCGGTGCAAAGCGTGTCTACATGCGGTTAAAACAGATAGTTTTATGTCCTTAAGTAATGATAGAGAATATAAAATTCATGATTTCCTCAATTGTAATTCATCAGGGGAGTCCCTGTGGATTTTCACATTGGATACCACAGGGGTTAAATTCAAGACAGGATCTGATACTGCAGTATTAAGAAATATAATTCTGCATTTATTTCCATGCATGTACACTGGGTACGGAAAGTATTCAGACCCCTTTACATTTTTCACTCTTTGTTTCATTGCAGCCATTTGGTAAATTCTAAAAAGTTCATTTTTTTCTCATTAAAGTCCACTCTGCACCCCATCTTGTCTGAAAGAAAACAGAAATGAAGAAATTTTTGCAAAATTTAATAAAAAAGAAAAACTGAAATATCACACGGGCATAAGTATTCAGACCCTTTGCTCAGTATTGAGTAGAAGCACCCTTTTGGGCTAGTACAGCCATGAGTCTTCTTGGAAATGATGCAACAAGTTTTTCACACCAGCATTTTGGGATCCTCTGCCATTCTTCCTTGCAGATCCTCTCCAGTTCCGTCAGGATGAATGGGAAACGTTGGTGGACAGCCATTTTCAGGTCTCTCCAAAGATGCTCAATTGGGTTTAGGTCAGGGCTCTGGCTGGGCCAGTCAAGAATGGTCACATAGTTGTTCTGAAGCCACTCCTTTGTTATTTTAGCTGTGTGCTTAGGGTCATTGTCTTGTTGGAAGGTGAACCTTTGGCCAAGTCTGAGGTGCAGAGCACTCTGGAAGAGGTTTTCATCCAGGATATCTCTGTACTTGGCCGCATTCATGTTTCCTTCAATTGCAACCAGTCGTCCTGTCCCTGCAGCTGAAAAACACACCCATAGCATGATACTGCTGTTATGATCTGCTACAAGAACTAAGGAAAGAGAGGAAATCTGTCCATACAATAGGACTAAGCTGATTCCTTACGATGCAGCGGGCAACCTGTTCCTTGCAAACAGACCCGCCTATGTCCGCGGCTAATCTGAACACAGACCTATAGATTAAAGGGAGGGGTCCCTAAAAGAACTAAGGACTGGGACAAAACTGGACACCTCCTGGCAGAAGTAGTAGCAGAAGAAGACAAACAGACAAAAGTACTTAGTGGTCCAAGGACCAAACAAACTAGAGAGATACAGTAGGTACAAAGCACCTGGCTAGATTAAGAGTCAAAGTAACACTGAAGTCCAGCAAAGCCTGAAGGGCGGAGCTGGAATAAATAGGCAGAAGGTCACATGACCACAAAATAGAAAAAACTAACAGGAGGGTTCTAACAACTGCCACCACCATGTTTCACTGTTGGGATTGTATTAGGCAGGTGATGAGCAGTGCCTGGTTTTCTCCACACATACCACTTAGAATTATCACCAAAAAGTTCTATCTTCGTCTCATCAGACCAGAGAATCTTATTTCTCATAGTCTGGGAGTCCTTCATGTGTTTTTGAGCAAACTCTATGCGGGCTTTCATATGAGGAGAGGCTTCCATCTGGCCACTCTGCCATAAAGGCCCAACTGGGGAAGGGCTGCAGTGATAGTTGACTATGTGGAACTTTCTCCCATCTCCCTACTGCATCTCTGGAGCTCAGCCACAGTGATCTTGGGGTTCTTCTTTACCTCTCTCACCAAGGCTCTTCTCCCACGATTGCTCAGTTTGGCTGGACGGCCAGGTCTAGGAAGACTTCTGGTGGTCCCAAACTTCTTCCATTTAAGGATTATGGAGGCCACTGTGCTCTTATGAACCTTGGGTAATGCAGAAATTCTTTTATAACCTTGGCTAGATCTGTGCCTTGCCACAATTCGGTCTCTGAGCTCCTTGGGCAGTTCGTTTGAGCTCATGATTCTCATTTGGTCTGACATGTAGTGTGAGCTGTGGGGTCTTATATAGACAGGTGTGTGCCTTTCCAAATCAAGTCCTATCAGTTTAATTAAACACATTTGGACTCCATTGAAGGAGTAGAACCATCTCAAGGAGGATCACAAGGAAATGGACAGCATGTGACTTAAATATGAGTGTCTGAGCAAAGGATCTAAATACTTATGACCATGTGATATTTCAGTTTTTCTTTTTTAATAAATTTGCAAAAAAATTCTATATTGCTGTTTTTTTCAGTCAAGATGGGGTGCTGAGTGTACTTTAATGAGAAAAAAATGAACTTTTTAGAATTTATCAAATGGCTGCAATGAAACAAAGAGTGAAAAATTTAAAGGAGTCTGAATACTTTCCGTACTCACTGTATGTATCTATATAAACTGCTCCAAAAATAAAGGGAACACTTAAAACAACAGAATATAACTCCAAGTAAATCAAACTTCTGTGAAATCAAACTGTCCACTTAGGAAGCAACACTGATTGACAATCAATTTCACATGCTGATGTGCAAATGGAATAGAGGATAGATGGAAATTATTGGCAATTATCAAGACACCCTCAATAAAGGAGTGGTTCTGCAGGTGGGGACCACAGACCACATCTCAGTACCAATGCTTTCTGGCTGATGTTTTGGTCACTTTTGAATGTTGGTTGTGCTTTCACACTCGTGGTAGCATGAGACAGACTCCACAACCCACAGAAGTTGCTCAGATAGTGCAGCTCATCCAGGATGGCACATCAATGCGAGCTGTGGCAAGA
This sequence comes from Phyllobates terribilis, assembly GCF_046119375.1. NCBI lineage: Eukaryota > Metazoa > Chordata > Amphibia > Anura > Dendrobatidae > Phyllobates > Phyllobates terribilis. Next base: position 271,540 of record NW_027363299.1, on the reverse strand, counting down.
AGGTTGGCTGTGTCCAGAGGCTGGAGGCGCTACCAGGAGACAGGCCAGTACACCAGGAGATGTGGAGGGGGCCGTAGGAGGGCAACAACCCAGCAGCAGGACCGCTACCTCCGCCTTTGTGAAAGGAGGAACAGGAGGAGCACTGCCAGAGCCCTGCAAAATGACCTCCAGCTGGCCACAAATGTGCATGTGTCTGCACAAACGGTTAGATACCGACTCCATGAGGGTGGTATGAGGGCCCGACGTCCACAGATAGGGGTTGTGCTCACAGCCCAACACCATGCAGGACGCTTGGCATTTGCCACAGAACACCAGGATTGGCAAAGTTGCCACTCGCGCCCTGTGCTCTTCGTAGATGAAAGCAGGTTCACACTGAGCACATGTGACAGACGTGACAGAGTCTGGAGACGCCGTGGAGAGTGACATCCTTCAGCATGACCGGTTTGGCAGTGGGTGAGTAATGGTGTGGGGTGGCATTTCTTTGGAGAGCCGCACAGCCCTCCATGTGCTCGCCAGAGGTAGCCTGGCTTCCATTAGGTACCGAGATGAGATCCTCAGACCCCTTGTGAGACCATATGCTGGTGCGGTTGGCCCTGGGTTCCTCATAATGCTGGACAATGGCAGACCTCATGTGGCTGGAGTGTGTCAGCAGTTCCTGCAAGATGGAGGCATTGAAGCTATGGACTGGCCCGCCCGTTCCCCAGACCTGAATCTGATTGAGCACATCTGGGACATCATGTCTCGCTCCATCCGCCAACGTCACGTTGCACAACAGACTGTCCAGGAGTTGGCGGATGCTTTAGTTCAGGTCTGGGAGGAGATCCCACAGGAGACCATCCGCAACCTCATCAGGAGCATGCCCAGGCGTTGTAGGGAGGTCATACAGGCACGTGGATATATATATATATATATATATATATATATATATATATATGCCTTTTTGTCATTCTAGTAGTAGGGCCATAATTAAGACATGATTTGTTGAAACGTGTAGGTCTGTAAGCTATGATAGTTGCACATTTGCTGTATTCTTTGTGGAGCAGTGTTTTATATGGCTAATAAAAGCTAAGTTTTAATATTTTTTCTACTAAACAAACCTTTACGCTGGATCATTTGCACTTTTCCCTTGTCTGACTGCACTTACGTTTTGCCCTGGTACCACTTATCTGCATCTCCAGAAGTTTCCCATTTCTCTATTATACTCTTCAAATTACATTTTGAGACTTTCTCCTCCTGCTGTTGCACATATTTTTTTCCCTTCATCTGCACAGGTATCATTAATCTATCAACTATAATGGCCGTACCAGGTCCTGCAGGTCCTGTATCCCGTACACATGACGTGGGCAGTGCACGGCATGCCGCTAGTTTTTATTCTGAGTGCTCTTATATACGGTGGTAGTTTTACACAATGTTGAGCCTGTGATTTGCAGAGTGAAATGTCTGACTGCTAGAACAGAAGTATACGGCAGATTCTACAGCATGGATACATAAAGGACGTCCTGGGGGAATATACCTCCCTCCAACACTCGTCCAGTCCCTGCCTCACACTAGAGACATTTATAATAACTCCAGGACTATGGAGCTGGTCATTTTCTCATAATCTGTGGCCATTATTAGTGATCTCGCATTGTACAGTAATATCACCCTGGAGGTTGTGATGTATTTAGTGTAATAGCGCCATCTAGAATATACAGTATATATCAGGCGATACCATGCTTACTATAGTTAGTCGTCTTCTGTGCCCTCTATAGCTATCTATTATACTTTATATTTCTTTATAATAATTTATAATAAATTACTCGATAGTTTTACAGCTTTATGATGTTTATTAATCTGCTGAAATGATAAAAGAAAGTCGAACCTTACAGTGGACACAGGTGGAAGTGTCCTCCATGATGGTGTAGGCTGAGGTGGAGCAAGTATTTAGTCAGTGGGGGATCAAGATGACGAGTATTCCCCAGGGTTCCCTGTTATCAGGGAGGGACCCGGTGTATGCAATCAAAAGATCTTATCCTCTGACCGGCTTTGTGCCATCAACAGGTAATGATCCTCTGTCCGGCTGTGTGCCATCAACAGGTAATGACCATCCGGCAGTCCGACATCAACTGGTCATCACCCTCCAGCTGTGTGCAATCAACAGGTAATGACCATCCGGCAGTGCGCCATCAACAGGTAATGACCCTCTGGCTATGGCCATCAATAGGTCATCACCCTCCGGCTGTGTTCCATCAACAGGTAATGACCATCCGGCAGTGTGCCATGAACAGGTAATGACCATCCGGCTGTGTGCCATCAACAGGTAATGACCATCCGGCAGTGCACCATCAACAGGTAATGACCATCCGGCAGTGCACCATCAACAGGTAATGACCCTTTGGCTATGGCCATCAATTGGTCATCACCCTCCGGCTGTGTGCCATCAATAGGTAATGACCATCCGGCAGTGCGCCATGAACAGGTAATGACCATCCGTCTGTGTGCCATCAACAGGTAATTATCCTCTGTCCGGCTGTGTGCCATCAACAGGTAATGACCCTCTGGCTATGGCCATCAATAGGTCATCATCCTCCAGCTGTGTGCCATCAACAGGTAATGACCCTCTGGCTATGGTCATCAATAGGTTATCACCCTCCGGCTGTGTGCCATCAACAGGTAATGACCCTCTGGCTATGGCCATCAATAGGTCATCACCCTCCGGCTGTGTGCCATCAAATGTTTTTATCTTCTGTCCAGTTTTGTGCCATCAAGAGGTAATGACCCTCCAGCTGTGGGCCATCAACAGGTCATCACCCTTCGGCATTTAGGCTTCTTGTCTTCTGTAAGATGCGATTCTTGAGTCTCCTGATGCTAAAAAATATTTAAAAAATCACCGATTAAACTAATAATCTATCTTGTACATAAGCATCACAATTTATAATCTATCTAGTGCATAAGTATGACAATTTAGCTCACAGAACATACACTATGGTAAAACATTAGACCCTACAAGCAGAAATTTGCTAAACTAACATAAATATAACTGACAAATCAGTAGAAAAATCGCTACCAATGGCACAGCTCTCTTCACATCAACCTGTAACCATAGTAGATAAGAAATAGAGGACAATGCTCATAGTCAGTTATCAACAATTCGGCATGGGGCATCCCACCAGAGACATTATAATATCTAGTAGATTATAGATGGCAATAGAATTTACCAACAAGCACATAGTACGCCAAACTCAAGTACATAGTATGCCAAACCTCGACACGTTTTCCTAAAATAGGTTCATCAGAAGCACATACTAGACAGTGATACTTAGCAAAGAGTTCATAGATATATGCGCCATATGATAAGGTGCTAAAGTGCAAGTGTGTGACAAAATATCCATGCAATTTCAGGTGCAATGCTGCATTGTATGTAGTAAGATGGTGCCCATCAGACAGCATGTATAGGACTAACCTGTGATGAAAACACGAGCAATGGGAAAGTTCAAGCAGTTGCCTTCTCAATCTTCCTCGCCTCTAAGACATCTAAGGAAACATCTTCTCCTCTTGATTTTGGGTTGAGGTGTTGTAGGCATTTCAGGCTCTGGCATTCTAGGTTCTGACATACTAGGTTCTGACATGGTAGGTTCTGGTGTTCTAGGTTCTGGTGCTCTTGGCTCTGGAATTCTGGGTTGTTGGCTTCTCTGAAAAATCAGTAACCTCTCTTTATGCTCCGTGGAACTTCGAGCTCCTCTTCCTATATTGTTGTGAGGGATCATTCTGACCCAGACAATATCACTGAACGCCACTTTATAGTTGCAACTAGGAACCTTTTTCGCATCCTGCGGTGCAGGAGCCATGGATGGAGTAGAACATTTGCCATTGGGCAGGACAGGTGTTCTCCTGGAGTCTTGCTTCTGAATCTGAGGGATGCAAATCGGCTCCTTACAAGCACTTTGTTCCTTCAGAATGGTTTTGTTCTCAGGAGTTTTCTGATTGTTTCACCAGGTTCAGACATTGCCCACTTGCTCAGGACAAGACTTAAGGCCAAATACTCTAGTATTGTCAGTAGTGTCATCACCGCAACAAAAACTGCGTCACGGAAGAGCCAAAGAGGAAGATTGATGGAAGCTTGATAGGTGCTTCTTCTGAGATCCACGGGTAGTGGGTCATCCTATAATAAAGAAAAAAAACATAATAAAGTCCTGTATATTTATACCCAATCCAGTCAAACAGAGAGCCCTTGTTATTATACAGTGATGGATACATTATCAAGCAACTTTCAGAAATATCCCATTGAGAAGATCAGGAAGAAGTTTGGGATTCACCTCCAGGGTCCATGGAATATTATTTACAGTTGGACTTTCATATGACGGACGGTCACGTGTCCAGTATGAGAAGTCCTGCAAGAGGCGATATTCTCATTAGCTGATCCTTGTGACCTCCATATTGATGAGAACATACTCGCCCTCAGTGTACTGTAATGTGGGGGGTAGAGCAACGTAAAGCACAGAAATGATAGGATGATACTCATCATCTCCAGAGGTCTCTCAGCACCAAGGTATGGTCAATGAGATACAAGCTGCAGATGGGCCGAGGCTTCTAATATACCCAGGGGTGACATCACAAAGCCCTCTGTGACATCATTGCACAGTTCTATCCATCATGTCACTGATACTTTGGACCTAACTAAATGTCTAAAAGAGAACCCTTCCACATGATTTCCAATCACGGAGCAGCTTCAGTTTTTCAAGAAAAGTTTAAAAAATATAATCTGTGCTGTGATTGGTCACAATGGCACATGAAGCAGAACGTCTTTAGATCTTTTAAAGGGAAAGTGTCAGCAATTTTTTTACAATTGTAAAATTGTAAAGTATTTATATTTATATATAAATACACATATATATTTAAAAAGGTTTTAATGGTATAAAATCTGAAAAAAATATTTTAACTCTTTTGATGTTTTCATCTTGTAAACACTAGGGGGAGCAGCTGCTGATATTTCCATGAAAACAGAATACAGCTAGCTCGCATTACGACTGCAGTAAAAGTGGGCGGGATCTGCTCACATGGGTGTGATGTCACTCCTCCCCTTCTGGGCGTTTGCAAAAAGGTAAATGAGACTGTAGTTTAGGATCACAGTGCGGAGCGATCACTGGTGACTGCAAAGTGATATATAAGGGACAACACCAAAGTCATTAATCACTACAAGGACAAGGCAGGAATGTGGGAGTCAGAGGGGTCACCCCACACTTATATCCCCTCTGACTGTCACTTCCTAAGCTTCTTTCCCTGCCATAACCTCTTATTCCCGCAGGTAAATTCTTACAGGACCCCCCTCCCCATCCCCTTCCCCTGCCGCAGCTGATTCTAAACGTCCTCCATATGTAATAATAGACAGTTACTCACCGGCAGCCTATGGTAATTCACAGGGTAGAACAGGGTACAGCACAGAAACAATATGGCGATCCTCATTGTCTCCAGGGGGTATCTCAGCACCAAGATATGGCCAATGAGATATGAGCTCCAGGTGGATGGAGCCCCCTTATATACCCCAAGGGTGACATCACAACGCCCTCTGTGACATCATCACCCACAACATTCCGTCACATGACATCACCCAGCACCAGCATCATGTGACCCAGCATAAATAGAAAGTCCTTGTTGGCTATAGCAACTATTCAAAACTAAGTTTAAACTTTTCCAACAGCTAAAGGCGGCTCTGTGATGGCAGTTTCTTCTTGTGGACGGTTGTGATAAATCTGCAGAACATCTACATAACGCGACATGTAGAAAATCCTGTCTTTTCCCCTCTGTTCTTCCTCTGGTGCTACAGAGACGGATAGAAGGAGCTTTTCCAGACCTTACAGTGCACAATATGGGACCTAATCACTGATATCCCAGATCTGCTCAGTACAAGCATACCGCCAACCTATGAGGACTAGAAAGAGGGCGAAACCATGCGGCACGCGTAGTCTGGCCACGCCCCTATCCACACCCCAAGCCACGCCCTTTTTATGCCTTGGCAGGAGGAGATGTCTGTACAAAGCGCAAGTTATCAAAAGGCTGAAGGAACACTTTATCAACATGAATGAAGGTTTTGAAGGGCATCCACTGTCCCGGCACTACCGGAAGTTCCACAACCAATCTTATAAGGACACTAAGTTTTGTGGGATCCGATTAGTCCCCAGAAAATGGAGGGGAGGTGATTACCTGAGATTAATGTCGCGGATGGAATCCAAATGGATCTTCACATTAAATAGCTTGGCTCTGAAGGGCCTTAATCACGAGAGTCAGCTGTATGCCTTCAACTCGCAGCGGTATATACTGTATGTATTTTTTATCCCAGTACCAATTGAACATTTACATTGCACTTTTATGAACCTCCTTATATTTTATCAATATAATATGTCTTTTGGATATATTCCTTTGAATCCACCTATTTTATATATGTATTTGTTTCTATACATTGATACCCCTATTGGAGATGCTATATAATGTTTTTATTTTTCTCCTTCATTTTTTCCTTTTTATCTCTGGATGGTACTAAGTGCCGAATTTATACTATCCTGGTAATATACACTGATTAACAGACTGTTTTTTATAGCCATCAGAAATATAAGTATATAATTTTTATTCATTTTTAACTAATTGTGAAAGTTTGAACAAAGTCTTTTTTATTATTATTTTTTTCACACACAGTCTATTCTTATTGGAATTCTATCTTAGTTCTATTGCACCTCCATATGTCCTTTTGCACCGTCTTGTTAGTATTGGATCTTCCTCCATTTCTTTGGTTGTATTATCTTTGTGGGGGGCGTTTGGACTTTATTAGGTTACCATTTTGACTACCAGCGAGAAGCTGACGAAGAGGAACTGTGAGTCCTCGAAACGCGTAGTTTTTTTTGGCCTATACAGGACATCGAAGGAGAAGGAGAGAGTCAAGGCACAGGGATAAGCCCTCCTGATATCCAGAAGATATATATAACCATATCATATTATTGATACAAAATATAAATGCACAGAGTCAATAAAATCACTTAAAAACACCAAACCCCATCCTTACTTTGCAGGATACCTATTCCAAAGGTGTATCTAGGTTTTCTGGCACCCGGTGCAGCAGGGGCTGGCTGGCACATTTTAGCCTGGGGGGCAAGCACACAGCAGTGGCCCATGAGTAGCGGCCCATCCTTAACATGTTTATTACCAGATGCATCATAAGCCTATATTCACACGACCGTATTGTCTAAGTGCTGCCCGTGAAAAAACCTGACAGCACTTGGACCAGTTCAGATGAGTGTTTGTAGTGGTCAGACATAGTACATATTATTCTTATGTATTACTTAATGTTGAGCGATACCTTCCGATATCGGGAAATATCGGATCGGATTGGATCGGACCGATACCCAAAAAGTATCGGATATCGCCGATTCCGATACCGGAAACCAATGCAAGTCAATGGGACGCTAATATCGGAATGCCATCCCAGCGTGAGAGAATTCTCCTGATTGTTTAAAAGCCGGCAGGCGGTAAAAAGCCGCCGGCTTTTAAACAATCACACAGCCCCATACTGCTTCCCCGCAGCCTCCCACCCCGATCCTGCGCTCCCCCCGCCACCTCACATCCCGATCGTAAGTTAGGACCGGGCGGGGAGCGCAGCACCAAGGAGCAGGGAGCGAAGGACCCAGGCGGGGAAGCCGGCAGGGAAAAGACTTCACCGCCGGCTTTCCCGTTTTGTGCTGCGCTCTCCCGCCGGTTATTTCAAATGAACAGCTGAGGTATCAGGTGATGCTGATCAGCTGTTCATTTGAAGTAGCTGCGGTGCCCTCAGAGGGTTCATGTGAGTTCATGCTTCACTGCATGAACTCACATGAACTTTCCCACGGCCGCACAGGTCAGCCTCACCTCCCAGACCATCAGACCCATCATGATTGGAGTGTGCGCGGGTGTCTGTGCGATGTGTGCGGGTGTGTGCGCGATGTCTGCGGGTGTCTGCGTGCAGGCAGACATAGGCCGATGTGACACTACTACTCACATCGGCCTTTGTCTGTCCCCCGTCCACTCGTGCCAGCAGGATCAGCTCGATGGGAGCAGTAGTTCCCATCAGCCTGATCCTGCTATTTAAACTGCCCCATATGTTATTTTTGCCCCTATACATCTTTTATGTTTTTAGGCCCCCCATATATTTTTTTTGTTTTTGGTCCCCAATAAATTTTAAATACATTTTTCATTGGTGGCCAGTGGTTACCTAAAATAAATTAGTTCATACATTACCTGATCGCCACCTAAAATAAAGTAAAAAATAAAAAACTACACCTATACTCACCTAGACACCGGTTTATGCAATGATGGGGCTGCTTTACGGCCCCGTCATTCTAGCGGCGGCAGTGGTTTAGAGCGGTCACATTTTATGTGGCTGCTCTAAACTGGAGATCTTCGTGGGACACTCGTGGACTACTACGGAGGGGTAAGGATAAGGTTGTGGTTTATTATTTTATATTTTATTACAGGAGATCGATGGCTTCGGGGAATTAGGTGTCTAGGTGAGTATAGGTGTAGTTTTTTATTTTTTACTTTATTTTAGGTGGCGATCGGCGGGGACAGGTAATGTATGAACTAATTTATTTTAGGTAACCACTGGCCACCAATGAAAAATGTATTTAAAATTTATTGGGGACCAAAAACAAAAAAAATATATGTGGGGCCTAAAAACATAAAAGATGTATAGGGGCAAAAATAACATATGGGGCAGCTAAAATAGCTACTGCTCCCATCGAGCTGATCCTGCTGGCACAAGTGGACGGGGGACAGACATAGGCCGATGGGAGTAGTAGTGTCACATTAGCCTATGTCTGCCTGCACGCAGACACCCGCAGACATCGCGCACACACCCGCACACATCGCACAGACACCTGTGCACACACCAATCATGATGGGTCTGATGGTCTGGGAGGTGAGGCTGACCTGTGCGGCCGTGGGAAAGTTCATGTGAGTTCATGCAGTGAAGCATGAACTCACATGAACCCTCTGAGGGCACCGCGGCTACTTCAAATGAACAGCTGATCAGCATCACCTGATACCTCAGCTGTTCATTTGAAATAACCGGCGGGAGAGCACAGCACAGAACGGGAAAGCCGGCGGTGTAGTCTTTTCACTGCCGGCTTCCCCGCCCGGGTCCTTCGCTCCCTGCTCCTTGGTGCTGCGCTCCCCGCCCGGTCCTAACTTACGATCGGGATGGGAGGTGGCGGGGGGAGCGCAGGATCGGGGTGGGAGGCTGCGGGGAAGCAGTATGGGGCTGTGTGATTGTTTAAAAGCCGGCGGCTTTTTACCGCCCGCCGGCTTTTAAACAATCAGGAGAATTCTCTCACGCTGGGATGGCTTTCCGATATTAGTGTCCCATTGACTTGCATTGGTTTCCGGTATCGGAATCGGCGATATCCGATACTTTTGGGTATCGGTCCTATCCAATCTGATACGATATTTCCCGATATCGGAAGGTATCGCTCAACACTACTCCTGACCCCACACATAAACTTCAGCTCATCCAGCACCATGACAACCAGCACAGCAGAGTCCTGCATCTGACGCGCCCCTGGGCCTGCTGTGTCGCGCAGCGTCTCGCGCACGGGGCTTACCCGGAACCGGATCAGATGAGGGTTGTAGTCTCCGAGTGGCGGGGACCCGGTCCGTGCCCAGGGAGTCAACTCAGTGTGTGGCAGTCTTGATAGATGTTATTTGAGTGTCGACTACGCCACCCGTTGATTTGCAGCTATGGAGCTGCCGCTGCAGGGCAGACCGCTGAGGCCGGTGTAGAATTGTGCAGCGTGATAGTATAACCCCCAACGGGAGGGGTATGGCCTCAGGGCAGCCGACGTGGAAAATGGGGGTAGCAGGAACCACTCAGAGACGGTGCGGTGTAATTCAGGGTCTTTACTGGTAACAACGATAGACCCTCCCGGAGTACTTGCTAGCGAACGGGGCCTGGTCAGTCCTTGAGCAGATGGGATCTCCCCTGGCCAGGCGGAGTTGTAGGCCTCCCAAACTGACTGTACTCTTCTGGCTACCTTGCTAGAAGCGGATATAAGTAGCCCACGTCCCTGAGTGTACCGTGTGGTGCTCACCCGTATGGCCGGTGACTCGGGGCCTTCTAATGGCTTCCGCTCCACGATGGCGGTGCTGGTCCCACGCGTGTGACCGTGCCTTCGGGTTTCTGGGCCTGAGGACCTGAAATCCCCTGCCGGTCGGCTTCTGCTGCTGGGTAAGAGTTAGTCCCCACAGCCTCGGACGCCGGGTCCGGTAAGAAAGCTTCTCAGTCAGGGCGAGCTCTGCAGCTGCCAGCCCCTGACTCGTATTAGTATTGCTCCCACTGATCTTCTGCTGTTTCTTCATATGACTGTTTCTTGTCTCTACTCTCCTTGACTCCAGGCTCAGGCCCCTGGACAGGGCCTGCCTGTGGAGCAGAGCCCATAGAGCAGCTCTGCTCCCTGTCTTCTCCTCTCAGAACTCCCTACCCTGCCTCAGCCCCAGGTTTATATAGGGGAAGTCCTTCCCCTCCCAAGACTGGGCAGGAGGTGTGGCATGCACAGGATCCCTGACCAAAGGACCTCCCACCTGCTCTCAGACATAATATCTCTATCACTGTGGCAACCAGACCCCTGGGGTGTCACACATCCACTGAGGCCCCTGATCATGTGACCCCTGACTCTTCCCCTCCTGTGACCTCATCACAGCTCCTGTGCGCACAGAGCAGCCATATATGTGGTGGCGGCTCTGCAGGTGGAGGTATGTGGGGATCCCCCATTACTGGGCGCAGGGGGCATTAACCCCTTGAGCACAGAGACTCTTTTGGGGTCTTGTGTTGCCCCTTTATAAGAATCATAAGGTTTTTGTTCTGTTTCCTGTAATAGATACATACGACCCAACTATGGAGACAGGAAGGGAGGAAACGTATTGTTCTCATAGTAAAGGGCCCCTTTACTGGCCCCACAGTGTAATGCCCCCATTATGCCCCTTATACAGAATGTATGATGCCCCCACACAGTGTAATGCCCCCATTATGCCCCTTATGTAGGATGCATGATGCCCCCCACAGTGTAATGCCCCCATTATACCCCTTATGCAGTATGTATGATGCCCCCACACAGTGTAATGCCCCCATTATGCCCCTTATGTAGGATGCATGATGCCCCCCACAGTGTAATGCCCCCATTATACCCCTTATGCAGTATGTATGATGCCCCCACACAGTGTAATGCCCCCATTATGCCCCTTATGCAGGATGCATGATGCCCCCACACAGTGTAATGCCCCCATTATGCCCCTTATGCAGGATGTATGATGCCCCCACACAGTGTAATGCCCCCATTATGCCCCTTATGCAGTATGTATGATGCCCCCCACACAGTGTAATGCCCCCATTATGCCCCTTATGCAGGATGTATGATGCCCCCACACAGTGTTATGCCCCTTATGCAGGATGTATGATGCCCCCCACACAGTGTAATGCCCCCATTATGCCCCTTATGCAGGATGTATGATGCCCCCACACAGTGTAATGCCCCCATTATGCCCCTTATGCAGTATACATGATGCCCCCACACAGTGTAATGCCCCCATTATGCTCCTTATGCAGTATGTATGATGCCCCCACACAGTGTAATGCCCCCATTATGCCCCTTATGCAGTATGTATGATGCCCCCACACAGTGTAATGCCCCATTATGCCCCTTATACAGTATATATGATGCCCCACACAGTGTAATGCCCCCATTATGCCCCTTATACAGTATGTATGATGCACCACACAGTGTATGCCACCATTATGCCCCTCATGCAGTATGTATGATGCTCCCACACAGTGTAATGCCCCCATTATGCCCCTTATACAAGATGTATGATGCTACCACACAATGTAATGCCCCCATTATGCCCCTTATGCAGTATGTATGATGCCCCCACACAGTGTATTGCCCCCATTATGCCCCTTATGCAGTATGTATGATGCCCCAAAAAGTTTAATGCCCCCATTATGCCCCTTATGTAGTATGTATTATGCCCCCACACAGTGTAATGCCCCCATTATGCCCCTTATGCAGTATGCAGGACATTGCCAGACCTCATGTGGCTGGAGTGTGTCAGCAGTTTCTGCAAGGTGAAGGCATTGAAGCTATGGACTGGCCCGCCTGTTCCCCAGACCTGAATCCGATTGAGCACATCTGGGACATCATGTCTCGCTCCATCTGTGTCACCCTGGCCTGGATGCCACAAAATGTATTAAAGCTGTGTCTGAGAGCAAGGGGGAGGTTCTCTAGTCAGGGGAACATTAGCATGCAATGCCTCCTGTCTCAGGCCAGTAGGGGGAGCAGGCTGCCCCTATAAAAACTGGTGCTGGGGGCAGGGTTAGAGAGAACTGGATGGCCTGTCTCAGCATTGAGACTTGTCCCAGAGCAGAACAGGGACAGACAGTTGCACTGCACCTAAGAGGAAGTGTGGCAGGAGGAGAGCCACAAGCCAGAGACAAGAGGCGAAGAGAGCCTGTCTTGGCAGAAAGAGGACTTAATTTACCAGACTTTGGTGTCTGAGGCTGAGAGGATTCCACATCCCCCAGCAGAGAACCAGTCCGCAGGGGACTGTATATTCCTTGGCCTAAGAAGCCTGGAGGCCCTGCCACAACAGAAGGGACCAGTAAAGCCGTACAAGGCTGGGAGCAGAAAGGAACCCACGTCGCAGGCCATACAGGCGAGAATACACAGAAAGCTTGGAAACGTGGGCTGTTACCCTATCAGGAGGAGATAGCCAGAAGGAGCGCAGAAAGCACGGTAGGCCTACACCCTTACCCTGACCAGGGCCAATTTCCCCGTTGCTCTCAGACATCCAGGTCCCCCTCCTAGCCGGGACTGTTTATGGGTCAATTTACCTGTTCTAGTAAAGACCCTGGACTGCAACCTGTTGTCTGTGTGCTCCTTGCTTCTCCAGCACTATCAGCACTGGGACTCTCACCACCATCACTTCCACCATCCACTATACTGCCCTGGGGCCGCACTCTTCCCGTGGGGAGTCACACTACCCTAGCTGCACACCTCATCAGCCCCAGCGGTCGGCATGCAGCGGCGGTTCCTAATAACCGCAATCCACGGGTGGCGTAGTCGGACATAATCAATAGCACATAACGGACTACCACTGGCCTGACCACCCTGAGCCACGGAACCGGGTTGCCACTACTACTCCCATCGTTCCCAGACTGCCCGGATCCGAGTGCCCCACGGCCCAAGGGGCGAGTCAGCTTTGGCGTAGTCGGCAGGATTTCATGCCCGCAACCACCGGGTACTGCGTGCCTGAAAAAGACTTTTGTAACTTACCTGTGGCGAAGTTTCCCGCCGTCCGGAGTCGTTTCCCGCCATCCGGAGCCGATTCCCGCCATCAGACGCCATCTTGGACTGTTTCCCGCCGTCTTCTGCCGTCTTCCCGCCATCCGCAGCTGTTTCTCGCCATCGGACGCCATCTTCAGGACGCCGCGCGGGAAGAAGAGGGGCGTGGACTTCAAAACCGCGCGAGATCCGAAGCTCCGCCCCACGCACCGACGCTGCGCAAGGTCCTGGAAGGGAGAGAGAGCGATGCTGACGTCATCAGGACGCGACGCAAGGTCCTCGTCCAGAGCAGCAGCAGCGGAGCCGCGGCCTACAGAAGAGGATCGTCGGAAGGTAGGCCACGCTTAACTAGGGGGGAGGAAGATGTCGGACACAGAGGCGCCCACTACCACCAACGCAGCTGCAGCAGCGGTGATGCCCTTTTCCCTGCCCTACATCCCTGGAGTGGCCTGGCTGCCCAAATACTCAGGGGAGCCCCATGCCCTAACTGACTTCAAGGAAAGGCTATACAGTTTGTTCCACGTTTACCCCCTGACAGAGGAACAGAAGGTCAGCATATTGACAGGGCAGTTAACTGGCGCAGCCCAAAGGGAGGTAAAATCATGGCCCACTGAGGATAAAAGGACTGTGAAGGGTATTCTGGCCCGGCTGCGGGGTACCTTTGACACACGTACCTCCGCTGAGATTAAAATGAGGTTCTATGGATGTAAGCAGCGGGCACAGGACAGCATCAGAGACTATGCCCTAAATCTGCAGGAAGCCTTGAGGGCTATTCAACAAACTGACCCTGGCAGTGTGCAGGAAACGGATAAGCTGCTAACAGAACAATTCATAGAAGGTCTGCTGTCTAGCGCCCACAGGGCCCAACTGCGTCTCATGTTCTTTCAGAACCCCGACCTAACCTTTGCCCAATTTAAGGACAGGGCCATAAGGGTGCTCCGTGAATCTGCAACCAGTGGCGCTATAAACCCCCGGCGCCCTGCTCTCACCAACCACCAGGAGGCGGCGCCCTCCTCTATGGATCCCGTGGGGGCTGATGCACAGGCCCTGAACCAAGCCCCGTCGAAAGACCTGCACCACCAAGTCCAGGAGCTGACCAGGAGCGTCGCGGCGTTGACCAGGACCGTCCAGGCGTTGCAAGTGGACCCGTCAAGACCCATCGAGCTGGCTTCAAGTCCGGAGGATGTCCCGTGGCGTCGACAGAGGAGGATCCCGTCGTTCCGAGGGAGGCCCACAGACCGCTACGCAGAGGATGGACAGCCCATTTGCCGTCGATGCAACCAGCCCGGACACATTTCCAGGTACTGTAATTTAAAAGGGTCCAACCTGGGGCAAAGGGCCAACCCCCAGGCATAAGATCACCAGGCCCTTACAATTGGCGTAATAAGTACGTTGGGGGGCGCCCGGTTTTACCCATGGTGCTGGACGGTATCCCCATGAGCGCCTTGCTGGATAATAGGTCACAAGTAACCACTATCCCTTATGTACTTTTTAAGCAGTATTGGACTGATGCTGATATCACACGGTATCCAGACAATAACTTGAGCATCATCGCCAGTAATGGCTTACCCGTGCCGCAGATGGGGTTCAAGGAGATGACCATTAAAATTGGTAAAGTTGAACTGCCGGCACAGGGGGTGATTATTGTGGACATTGACCGTCGTGAAAGTCACCCTAAAATAACTGTGGGTACTAACGTAATTGAAAATTGTCTTTCAGAGGTAATTGTAATTCTACAACAGGTGGCGGTGAATGCTAGTTCCAGCCAACAGAGAGTCCTCAACAAGGAGATAAAAGCCCTAATGAGTCGGCAGCAGGTAGAACTGTCTGGTGGTGAGATCGGTAGCGTAAGACTGAGTGACCCATTCCCCATTTCCATGCCTCCCAAAAGTGAAATGATGATCTGGTGTCGGACTGCAATCGGGTTGAGAGGTAGAGACTACCAAGCCATGGTAGAACCCGTGTACTCAGACAGCAGGCCCACCATTTTGACAGCCCGGGGGGTGGTTGATGTCCGTCATGGGAGGGTGCCCGTCCGCATCCTCAACATTGGGGAGAGGGAAGTACACTTACCCAGGTACGCTACACTCGCCAAACTGTTTGTTGTCGAACACAAAGCTATCAGGGCCGTGGAACCCTTGCCTCCATCTCCTCAGGCGGAGGGTAATGGCTCCCAGAAACAAAAGGAGGACTGGTGCCAGAAACTCCATGTGGGTGCTGACTCCACTCCCCTGCACCAAAAACAAGGAGTCTACCGGGTGGTACAGGAGTACGAGAGAGTCTTTAGTAAGCACCCGCTAGACTTCGGCAGAGTAAAAGGGATAGAACACCACATCCCCACAGGGAGCCACCCACCAATAAAAGAGAGGCACAGACCTGTACCCCCTGCACATTATCAGAACGCAAAGGGCATGCTAAGAGAGATGAAAGAAGCTGGGGTTATTAGAGACAGCTGTAGCCCCTGGGCAGCCCTCTTGGTTCTGGTCAAAAAGAAAGACGGCACCATGAGAATGTGCGTGGACTATAGACAAATCAACCGTATCACCCACAAAGACGCATATCCGCTGCCTAGAATAGAGGAGTCTTTAGCCGCACTAAAATCTGCTAACTTCTTTTCTACTTTGGACCTTACTAGCGGGTACTGGCAGGTTCCTGTGGCAGAGGCTGACAAGGAGAAGACTGCCTTCACCACCCCGATGGGACTGAGTGAGTTCAACTGTATGCCCTTCGGGCTCTGCAACGCACCAGGGACCTTCCAGAGGCTGATGGAATGATGTCTAGGGCACCGAAACTTCGAGACGGTCCTCCTTTACCTGGACGACGTGATCGTCTATTCGAAGACCTACGAGGACCACCTAAAGCACCTGGCCGAGGTGTTCGAAGCCCTGGCAGGCTATGGCCTGAAGGTGAAACCATCGAAGTGTCACCTGCTGAAACCAAAGGACCAGTACCTAGGGCACGCGGTAAGCGCGGAAGGAGTGGCCCCCGACCCTGACAAGGTCACGGCAATCAAGAGCTGGCCAAGCCCCTCGAACATCAAAGAGGTGAGACAGTTTCTCGGGTTGGTAGGCTACTACCGAAGGTTCATCCCCGGGTTCACTAAGATGGCAGCTCCTATGCAGGACCTCCTGATCGGACAGTCTAAGTCCAGGAGCCAAAAGCCGCCCTTCAAGTGGGATAAACCGGAAGAGGAGTCCTTCCGCCAGCTAAAGATGGCCCTCACAGGGGACGAGATCCTGGCCTACCCTGATTATGGCCAGCCTTTCATTCTCCACACAGATGCCAGTAATGTGGGACTGGGAGCCGTACTGTTCCAAAACCAACAGGGCAGAGAAAGGGTGATCGCGTACGCCAGCCGGAAGCTGAGACCCACCAAGAGGAACCCGGAGAATTACAGCTCCTTCAAGCTAGAATTCTTGGCGGTGGTGTGGGCCGTGACGGAACGCTTCAAGCATTACCTGGCCTCCGCAAAGTTCACCGTGTACACGGACAACAACCCGTTGACACACCTGGACAATGCAAGACTGGGTGCCCTAGAACAGCGGTGGATGGCCCGTCTCTCCAACTTTGACTGATCAAGTACCGGGCCGGCAAAACCAATGCCAACGCTGACGCCCTATCGAGGATGCCTCACTTATCTGAAGGTGACGAAGACCCAGAAGAGCTGGAGGAGGTAGAACTCCCCGCGTTTCACCGGTATGGAGCTGCTCAATACTCCCACCGCGTGAAGGAGGAGGATCTAACAACCGTGATGATAAATCCCCTACCTCAACACAGCTGGGCCGAGACCCAAGATAGTGACCCTGCCATCCGCCTGGTGAAAGATCTGCTGACCCAAGAAGATGCCCGCATAGATCCGGATGCTCCAGAGGAAGCCAAGCAGCTATGGAAAGAGAAGAGCAAGCTGTTCCTCTACGAAGGCAAGTTGTGCAGAAGGATTGTCAACCACCGGACGCACGAGCTGACCTGGCAAGTCGTGGTCCCAAGGCGGGATGCAGCTATGGTCCTGGGGGCTTAC
Source organism: Phyllobates terribilis (assembly GCF_046119375.1). Taxonomy (NCBI): domain Eukaryota; kingdom Metazoa; phylum Chordata; class Amphibia; order Anura; family Dendrobatidae; genus Phyllobates; species Phyllobates terribilis. The sequence goes on along the minus strand of NW_027363299.1, from coordinate 254,188 downwards.
CGTGACAGAGCGGGACACATCGGTTCGGTTGGAAGAAACTGGAGTTCCTACTAAGAGGAAGGTTCTTTTGGGTCGGCATGAGAGGAGCTGTAGAAAAATGGTGCAGAGACTGTGGCCCTTGTCACCTAAGGAGGAAGGACCGCACCAGCCAGAAGACACCCTTGAGGCCCATCGTCACCACGCAGCCTCTTGAGCTGGTAGCTCTGGACCATGTCAAATTGGCTCCCAGCCGGTCAGGATACATCTATGCCCTGACAATCGTGGACCACTATTCCCGTTTTCTAGTGGTGGTCCCAGTAAAAGACTTGACAGCCCAAACAGCGGCCAGAGCCTTCCAGCAATATTTCTGCCGTCCACACGGGTATCCGGAACAGGTCCTGACAGACCAGGGTCCAGCGTTCGAGGCTGAAATCTTCCAGGAGTTCGGCAACCTCTATGGCTGTAAGAAGATTCGGACAACGCCTTACCACCCACAAACCAACGGGATGTGTGAGAAGATGAACAATATAGTCATTGATCTCCTGAAGACGTTGCCCCTGGAGGAGCGCAGCCTGTGGCCAGAAAAACTGCCGGACCTGATAGACTTATACAATCATATCCCGGTGAATGCTACCAACTGCACCCCAGCTTACCTGATGCGACCCAGACCGGGTAAGCTGCCTATAGACCTGGAGATGGGAGTCCTAACGCCTGAGGACACCTCCCCGGATGCGGACTGGGATACGGAAAGGCAACTGCAGTACAAGAAGGTGCAGTAGACTGTGGAGAAGAGCCTGGCCCAGGTGAGAGAGAGGCAAGAAAAACTCTTCAACCAACACGCCCCTGCTGGTCCCCTAGAACCTGGTGAGCAAGTCCTAAAGCGAAAAAGAAGGCTTCACAAGTTGGACGACCAGTGGGAAAGGGAACCCTACACCGTACTGCAGTCTGATCACGACAACCCGAAGGTGTGCGTGATCACCAAGGACGGAGGAGAAACCACTAGTACCGTCTCCAGAGACCATCTCAAAAGATGCCCCGAGCAACTCCGTAGTGCAGAAGAGGATCAGAGTGACCTTGAACCCGCAGAGGACAAGGAAGAAATGATCAGCACCGTTCTCGGAGAGTTCCCTCAGTCCTGGACTCGCATAAATGATGCCATAGTGGTACCCGTCCTGCATTTCCTGCAACCGGCACAGCAACAACCAACACCAGAGCCGGAAGGTGAAGAGGAGCAAGCAGTTCCAGAGGCAGAAGAGCCTGTACCAGCAGCCCAGGAGAGTCAACCCTCTGCTGACAGTGAGCCTGCCATGCCTGCGGTAAGCCAAAGGACCCACAGACAGCTGCCTTCCCTACCTGTACACCCAGCTGGTAGCTGCACCCCTAACGCTAGTGGGGAAAGCCAGGTTGGTCCACCACCAGACAGTGGGCTACGTAGGTCAACCAGGAGCACAAAGGGGCTGATACCCGCTCGCTGGAGAATATAGAGCGCACTAAAATTGTAAATAACCTTGTTGCCAAATGTTGAATTGTTTGCAAAGTTACATGCATGTTTGGTAATTCCGTGTTTCAGTTTCTTGCAGTTACTGTAAGGACTCACAGGTTATGGACTTTTTATAACCGGGACCTGGTATGGACTGCGTTCGGAGCCTAACCAAGGAATGAACTAAGACTGTGAAGGACTTGGGGTAGGACAGACCCCCACCTGGTTAAGGCTCCCCGTTGTATTGGTGATATGGACACCCGGTCACAGGCCACACTGTGACCTTAAGAACTCAATTTGTGCGTCGTCTGTCTATTAATGTCTATTAATGTTTTATTGTCTTTGTTTATTGTTTAGTCCCGGAGTACTAAATTTCACTAGGGGGGAATGTGTCACCCTGGCCTGGATGCCACAAAATGTATTAAAGCTGTGTCTGAGAGCAAGGGGGAGGTTCTCTAGTCAGGGGAACATTAGCATGCAATGCCTCCTGTCTCAGGCCAGTAGGGGGAGCAGGCTGCCCCTATAAAAGCTGGTGCTGGGGGCAGGGTTAGAGAGAACTGGATGGCCTGTCTCAGCATTGAGACTTGTCCCAGAGCAGAACAGGGACAGACAGTTGCACTGCACCTAAGAGGAAGTGTGGCAGGAGGAGAGCCACAAGCCAGAGACAAGAGGCGAAGAGAGCCTGTCTTGGCAGAAAGAGGACTTAATTTACCAGACTTTGGTGTCTGAGGCTGAGAGGATTCCACATCCCCCAGCAGAGAACCAGTGCGCAGGGGACTGTATATTCCTTGGCCTAAGAAGCCTGGAGGCCCTGCCACAACAGAAGGTACCAGTAAAGCCGTACAAGGCTGGGAGCAGAAAGGAACCCACGTCGCAGGCCATACAGGCGAGAATACACGGAAAGCTTGGAAACGTGGGCTGTTACCCTATCAGGAGGAGATAGCCAGAAGGAGCGCAGAAAGCACGGTAGGCCTACACCCTCACCCTGACCAGGGCCAATTTCCCCGTTGCTCTCAGACATCCAGGTCCCCCTCCTAGCCGGGACTGTTTATGGGTCAATTTACCTGTTCTAGTAAAGACCCTGGACTGCAACCTGTTGTCTGTGTGCTCCTTGCTTCTCCAGCACTATCAGCACTGGGACTCTCACCACCATCACTCCCACCATCCACTATACTGCCCTGGGGCCGCACTCTTCCCGTGGGGAGTCACACTACCCTAGCTGCACACCTCATCAGCCCCAGCGGTCGGCATGCAGCGGCGGTTCCTAATAACCGCAAATCCACGGGTGGCGTAGTCGGACATAAACATCAGCACATAACGGACTACCACTGGCCTGACCACCCTGAGCCACGAAACCGGGTTGCCACTACTACTCCCATCGTTCCCCTACTGCCCGGATCCGAGTACCCCACGGCCCAGGGGGCGAGTCACATCCACCAACGTCGCGTTGCACCACTGACTGTTCAGGAGTTGGCTGATGCTTTAGTCTAGGTCTGGGAGGAGATCCCACAGGAGACCATCCGCAACCTCATCAGGAGCATGCCCAGGCGTTGTAGGGAGGTCATACAGGCACGTGGAGGCCACACACAATACTGAGCTTTCATCTGTGAAGAGCAGAGGGCACCAGTGGCGACTTTGCCAATCCTGGTGTTCTGTGGCAAATGTCAAGCGTCCTGCTCGGTGTTGGGCTGTGAGCACAACCCCCATCTGTGGACATCGGGCCCTCATACCACCCTCATGGAGTCGGTTTCTAACCGTTTGTGCAGACACATGTGTAGCACCCTGAGGATTCGGCTGCTACAGGGGTATTGCACCTCAACCCAGAGGTGTGATATTCCACTCCCGGGTAAGGATGGAGTGTGGAACTGAGCCCAGAGAGCTGCATGCACTACACACATCCCATTTCCGAGGAACAGACCAACGGTACTCCCACTTAGAAATGTGCAGGTACGACCGAGTCTGTTCCTGGCTGGAGTGGGAGGGGGGTGGTACATCCCAGTAGTGTAGGGGCAGATAGGGGGAGCAGCCTGGGTAAAGCTAGGAGCTCATTGTGTGCTGGTCACCTGAGCTCACACATAGAGGGAGTATTTAAGGTGGGCACCATCTAAGATCAGGGTCAGTCAGTCAGTCAGCCACAGTCAGTCAGTCTGTGAGAAGTCAGAGGAGCCGAGCAGAGCAGCCCAAGGCCCAGAGAGAGAGAGGAGAGAGCAAGAAAGACCCAGAGGAGGGCTAAACAGAAGGAACTCTGAGACCCCAAGTACAACCCCAGGGTGAAGAGTTGGCAATAGGGTACCGGATCCCAAACTGGTGGGGGCAAAAGCACACCTCAGCCAGAGACCGGAGGCCGTGGGCAGGATCTGCCACGGCCACCCACCACATCCACCCTGAAGGCAAACCACGTGCAGGGTCAGGGAATCCAAGGCCAAGGGTCTCCCAACAGAAGGCCCGAGGGAGCTGGACCTAGGTGGATCCCTGGTGGGGACGGCCAGAAGAAAGGACAAGAAGGAGGGCTCAGGGACACGCTCCGGACTTGCTTGGGGGTTGGCCGAATCCAGGACCTGGTGGACGCAGCACGGCTCGGGTGGTCACTCAAGGCCGGAGTGACCGGAACATCTGCAGTAAGTAAACACCCTGAACTGCACAACCCAACTCTGTCTTTAATTCTCATCTACGCTGCACCACCACAACCCCCATCCTCTGCACCTGACCCCCTGAGGCTATACCCCTCCCGTTGGGGGTTATACTACCTAAGCTGCACCAACACCATCAGCCTCAGCGGACCCTGCTGCAGCGGCGGCCGTAGTGACCGCAATTCAACGGGTGGCGTAGTCGACATAAAGAACTTTAGTAACATCTGTAGGACTGCCACACACACTGAGCTTGACACCCTGGGCACGGACCGGGTCACAGCCACTCGGAGACTACAACCCCCATCTGATCCGGCTCCGGGTATTCCCCTGAAGATGGCCCAGGGGGCGCGTCAACTTTGGCGTAGTCGGCAGGATCACGTGCCCGCAACAACCGGGTACTGCGTGCCTGAAGAAAAGAACAAGTTTACCTCAAAAAGAAGTCTCCTGCCGGTCCCGGAGGGTCCCCGCCATCGGACTCCATCACAGGTCGATTCCCGCCGGTTGTCCGCCATTAACAGCTTTTTCCCGCCATCTGCAGAGTTTCCCGCCACTGGAAAGCGATTCCCGCCATTTCCGAAGATTTCCCGCCTTGGGGGAGCGGACGCCATTATGGGCGTGCCAGAGGGTGGCAAGAGGCCACCTCCCATCGTGGGCCAGGACCGAAAATGGCGCCAAAAGTGGAAACCGCCCCCACCAACAGAGACTGTGATGCTAGAGGTGTCTGTCAGCGTGAAAGAACTGCCCCTGGAGCTGACAATCACCAAGTGGCCCCGGGACCGCCCTCGAAGTGGGAGGACTGAGAACAAGAGAGCAAAGATGGGTGTCGCCTGGAGCAGTCTGGAGAGAGCGCACCCGGAGACAAGAAGCCTAGAGCTGAGTCCAGAAGAAGCTTACCCGGAGATGGGAGAAGAGCAGAGCAGCACCGGCCCGCTGGCCAGGAGCCTGCTGGAGACAACGGAAGGAGAGCAGAGCAGCACCGACCCGTTGGTCAGGAGCCTGCTAGAAGCAACGACCCCACTAGGCTTAGTGGAGGTCTTGGCACAGCTCCCCCGAGATCGGGAGTGTGCACAGACCGCGCTGGAGGGCCTCGCAAGGAGGATGGCCCGGGTGCAGCGGGAGACGTTGGCGGAGTGGAGCCGTGAGATGGCCCAGCAGACAAGAACCCGTCAGCGGAGCACGCCACCCGAGACGAGGAGACAGACCGCCTCTGAGGATGGCGCAGGAGGACTGAAGGCCGGAGACGGCGCCGAGAAGGGAGCCGAACGAAAGGAGGCAGGTAAAGGGGACGTCTATACCCCGAGCCGGGAAACCGCGTACCTGCCCCAGCTCCCCGTCGCAGAGCCCGAAGTATCCCCTGCCGTGCCCGTCGCTGCAACGTCACCGCCGCAGACTAGGCCTCAAACGGGAGCCGCGACCCCTGTGACGTCACACGCCTCGACCCCGAGCGTGACCAAGCAGGAAGTACCACCAGCCTGGTCGCAAGGCCTAGTACCCCCGGGCGCCGCAATACCAACAGCGCCCCCTACCTCCGCGGAGCCACCGGCCTGGTCGCAGGGCCAAGTAACACAGGGCGCCGCCGTTCTTACGGTGCCCTTCACTTTCCAGGTGCCCCAGGCCTGGCCGCAAGGCCTGGGCAACCCGGGCGCCGCCACCACCACAGCGCCCATAACACCAAGAGTACCGCACCTGGGTGAGGACCTGTTCGCCCAACATACGTGCCCGGATGGGCAGCCCTTCATATGGCCACCGGAGTTTCACCATCCCCGACTCCGGAAAGAGAGACCCCTAGATGAACCCCTGATCCCGGCTCCAAAGCCCGTCAAGAGGATCTCGCCCCCGCTAGAGGAGGCCCAGTTTGAGTGGGACCCCACCGGAGAAGATCTCATGGGGTTCACTCAGGAGACCCGGGCAGCTGCAGCGGAGCGTGCAGAGTGCTGCCGGCAACAGCTCGAGGTCTTTGAGAGGGAGCGGAGAGAGAGGCGGGTCCGGGAACAACAAGCCCAAATAAAGAGCGCGGAGCAGAAGAGCCGGGCCAGGAGGAGTCCCCGTGCAGCTCATGGTCCCCCTTCCACCGGGACTGTGATTAAGTTTAATATGCAGCACGGGTGGGGCTTCATCCGAGACCATCGCACCCCAGGCGACGTCTTCGTGACCAGGAGAGACGTTGAGTCCCACCTACCGGAGGGACACAGAGGTCGTGACCTTTACATCGGGGACGAGGTCACCTTCACCCGGCACAAGTGTGCCAAAGGACCCTACGCCCTCCATGTGCATCGCCTGACGGAGGAGGAGCTGCGGTGTGAGGAGGAGCAAGAGGACCCGGACGGGTCTGAAACAAGAACTGAAACTGTCCGCAAAGAAAGAGCAGGAGGACGCCGTCGTTGAGTACGGTAGAGAGAAGCTGTATATAGTTGCCCGTCGGGGCACAGTGAACTGTTGGCGCTAAAATAGTCCCCGTTGGGACCAGCCTGTGTGAACTGTTACCCGTATTTCCCTATTCCCACTGACCGAGGACTGAGAGCGGTCATTCCTCCCTAATACCTGGCCGAGGACTGAGAGCGGCCACCTACCCTTTGTAAATAGTTGCGCGTCCTAAAGCGCCCCCTACCGGTTTTATAGGAAAACCATTTTTCTAGAGAAACTGTTGCATTTTTCCCGGGCACACGTTGCACAGTGTCCGGAGGAGGAACAGAAGCGAGAAAAAGTCTACGAGAATGTTATTTATATGAAAAAGTTTTATTGATATATATTTATATAATGTTTTATATGATGTTTTATATGTTTATGCAAAAATTGTATGTTTTGGTGTTGTTTATATCTTACAGCCCAAGGACGTGCTGTGATTTACCAGGAGGGAATGTAGCACCCTGAGGATTCGGCTGCTACAGGGGTATTGCACCTCAACCCAGAGGTGTGATATTCCACTCCCGGGTAAGGATGGAGTGTGGAACTGAGCCCAGAGAGCTGCATGCACTACACACATCCCATTTCCGAGGAACAGACCAACGGTACTCCCACTTAGAAATGTGCAGGTACGACCGAGTCTGTTCCTGGCTGGAGTGGGAGGGGGGTGGTACATCCCAGTAGTGTAGGGGCAGATAGGGGGAGCAGCCTGGGTAAAGCTAGGAGCTCATTGGGTGCTGGTCACCTGAGCTCACACATAGAGGGAGTATTTAAGGTGGGCACCATCTAAGATCAGGGTCAGTCAGTCAGTCAGCCACAGTCAGTCAGTCTGTGAGAAGTCAGAGGAGCCGAGCAGAGCAGCCCAAGGCCCAGAGAGAGAGAGGAGAGAGCAAGAAAGACCCAGAGGAGGGCTAAACAGAAGGAACTCTGAGACCCCAAGTACAACCCCAGGGTGAAGAGTTGGCAATAGGGTACCGGATCCCAAACTGGTGGGGGCAAAAGCACACCTCAGCCAGAGACCGGAGGCCGTGGGCAGGATCTGCCACGGCCACCCACCACATCCACCCTGAAGGCAAACCACGTGCAGGGTCAGGGAATCCAAGGCCAAGGGTCTCCCAACAGAAGGCCCGAGGGAGCTGGACCTAGGTGGATCCCTGGTGGGGACGGCCAGAAGAAAGGACAAGAAGGAGGGCTCAGGGACACGCTCCGGACTTGCTTGGAGGTTGGCCGAATCCAGGACCTGGTGGACGCAGCACGGCTCGGGTGGTCACTCAAGGCCGGAGTGACCGGAACATCTGCAGTAAGTAAACACCCTGAACTGCACAACCCGACTCTGTCTTTAATTCTCATCTACGCTGCACCACCACAACCCCCATCCTCTGCACCTGACCCCCTGAGGCTATACCCCTCCCGTTGGGGGTTATACTACCTAAGCTGCACCAACACCATCAGCCTCAGCGGACCCTGCTGCAGCGGCGGCCGTAGTGACCGCAATTCAACGGGTGGCGTAGTCGACATAAAGAACTTTAGTAACATCTGTAGGACTGCCACACACACTGAGCTTGACACCCTGGGCACGGACCGGGTCACAGCCACTCGGAGACTACAACCCCCATCTGATCCGGCTCCGGGTATTCCCCTGAAGATGGCCCAGGGGGCGCGTCACATGCACATTTGTGGCCAGCTGGAGGTCATTTTGCAGGGCTCTGGCAGTGCTCCTCCTGTTCCTCCTTGCACAAAGGAGGAGGTAACGGTCCTGTTGCTGGGTTGTTGCCCTCCTATGGCTCCCTGCACATCTCCTTGTATCTGCTCCATGCTCTGGACACTGTGCTGACAGACACAGCTACACTTCTTGCCACAGCTCGCACTGATGTGCCATCCTGGATGAACGGCACTACCTGAGCAACTTCTGTGGGTTGTACTGTAGACACTGCCTAATGCTAATGTACCTCTAGGGGTGAGAGCAATGGCAAAATGAAAAAGTGACCAAAACATCAGCCAAAAAGAATGAGAACAGAGAAATGGTCTGTGGTCACCACCTGCAGAACCACTCCTTTATAGGGGGTATCTGGCTAATTGCCCATCATTTCTACCAGTTGTCTGCTCCATTTGCACAACAGCAGGAGAAATTGATTCACAATCCGTGTTGCTTCATAACTGGACAGGTAGATTTCACAGAAGTGTTATTGACTTGGAGTTGTGATGTTTAAGTGTTCCCTTTATTTTTTGAGCAGTGTGTGTATATATATAATATATTTACATATTTCTATTGATCATATTAAAATTGTACATATACACTGTGTTCCAAATTATTATGCAAATAATATTTTCTCAGATTTTCCCAAATTACCTATATGAATTGCAGTCATTGTAATTTTCCAGTCAATAACTATTAGAGTACAATTGAACGGTTTTTGTACAAACTGCCTATGATAACAGTATATTTTTTAAAAAATAAAAAACTCAAACTGCACTCAAAATGCATGTTCCAAATTATTATGCACAGCAGAGTTTTCAACCTTTTCATTTTAATAAAGAACAAAAAAATGGTCATTTTTGAAATTCTAAGCATTAGCAGGTTATTACAAACTGAAATCAAACAGTTTTCAACTCAAAACTTTATTCTAGGTGATGTTACATTTGCACATAGGACCGCTTGTTCGAAAGGAGCTTCTGAACTCTCTCGTCCATTGAATTTGTCAGGTTTTGGATGGTTTCTGCTTCAGTTGTTTTGCATGAGGACAGAATACCCTCCCAGAGCTGTTGCTTAGATGTGAACTGCCTCCCGCCATCATAGACACTCCTTTTGATGATGCTCCAGAGGTTCTGAATGGGGTTGAGGTCAGGGGAGCATGGGGGCCACACCATAAGTTTGTCCCCTTTTATGCCCATAGCAGCCAGAGATGCAGATGTGTTATGTGCATCATGAGACGGTGCATTATCATGCATGAAATGATCTTGATGGTCCAGATGGATGGAGTGGAGGATGGCTGGTTGATGGACACCCCATGCAAACACGGCTACAGCGCCAACAAGGAGGAGGTGGAGTAATGTTTTGGGCTGGAATCATGGGGAGACAGATTGTCGGCCCTTTTAGGATCCCTGAAGGGGTAAAGATGAACTCCATAATGTATGTTGAGTTTCTCAAACAGCACTTGCTTCCATGGTTCAAGAAGAAGAACCGTGCATTCCGCAGCAAGATCATTTTCATGCATGATAATGCCCCGTCTCATGCTGCACATAACACATCTGCATCTCTGGCTGCTATGGGCATAAAAGGGGACAAACTTATGGTGTGGCCCCCATGCTCCCCTGACCTCATCCCCATTGAGAACCTCTGGAGCATCATCAAAAGGAGTGTCTATGATGGCGGGAGGCAGTTCACATCTAAGCAACAGCTCTGGGAGGGTATTCTGTCCTCATGCAAAACAACTGAAGCAGAAACCATCCAAAACCTGACAAATTCAATGGACGAGAGAGTTCAGAAGCTCCTTTCGAACAAGCGGTCCTATGTGCAAATGTAACATCACCTAGAATAAAGTTTTGAGTTGAAAACTGTTTGATTTCAGTGTGTAATAACCTGCTAATGCTTATAATTTCAAAAAAGACCATTTTTTTGTTCTTTATTAAAATTAAAAGGTTGAAAACTCTGCTGTGCATAATAATTTGGAACATGCATTTTGAGTGCAGTTTGAGTGTTTTATTTTTTTAAATATACTGTTATCATAGGCAGTTTGTACAAAAACCTTTCAATTGTACTCTAATAGTTATTTGACTGGAAAATTACAATGACTGCAATTCATATAGGTAATTTGGGAAAATCTGAGAAAATAATATTTGCATAATAATTTGGAACACAGTGTATACAGACCACAAAGTATGGCAGTATCAGCGATCAAGCAGACAAGGGCTGGAGAGAGCAGGAGAGACGTTAGAAAGACGCTCGAGAGAGAGAGAGCAGGAGAGACGCTAGAAAGACGCTCGAGAGAGAGAGCAGGAGAGATGCTCGAGATCAGGAGAGACGCTCGAGAGAGAGAGAGAGAGCAGGAGAGACGCTCAAGAGAGAGAGCAGGAGAGACGCTCGAGAGAGAGAGCAGGAGAGACGCTCGAGAGAGAGCAGGAGAGACGCTCGAGAGAGAGAGCAGGAGAGACGCTAGAAAGACGCTCGAGAGAGAGAGAGCAGGAGAGACGCTCGAGAGAGAGAGAGAGAGCAGGAGAGACGCTCAAGATCAGGAGAGACGCTCGAGAGAGAGAGCAGGAGAGATGCTCGAGATCAGGAGAGACGCTCGAGAGAGAGAGCAGGAGAGACGCTCAAGAGAGAGAGCAGGAGAGACGCTCGAGAGAGAGAGCAGGAGAGACGCTCGAGAGAGAGAGAGCAGGAGAGACGCTCGAGAGAGAGAGAGCAGGAGAGACGCTCGAGAGAGAGAGCAGGAGAAACGTTCGAGAGAGAGAGCAGGAGAGACGCTCGAGAGAGAGAGCAGGAGAGACGCTCGAGAGAGAGAGCAGGAGAGGCGCTCGAGAGAGAGAGAGAGCAGGAGAGACGCTCGAGAGAGAGAGCAGGAGAGACGCTCGAGAGAGAGAGAGAGCAGGAGAGACGCTCGAGAGAGAGCAGGAGAGACGCTCGAGAGAGAGAGAGCAGGAGAGATGCTCGAGAGAGAGAGAGCAGGAGAGACGCTAGAGAGAGAGAGACGCTCGAGAGAGAGAGAGCAGGAGAGACGCTCAAGAGAGAGAGAGCAGGAGAGACGCTCGAGAGAGAGAGAGACGCTCGAGAGATTGAGCAGGAGAGAAGCTCGAGAGAGAGAGCAGGAGAGACGCTCGAGAGAGAGCAGGAGAGACGCTCGAGAGAGAGCAGGAGAGACGCTCGAGAGAGAGAGCAGGAGAGACGCTCGAGAGAGAGAGAGCAGGAGAGATGCAAGAGAGAGAGAGATGCTTGAGAGAAAAAGCAGGAGAGAAGCTCGAGAGAGAGAGCAGGAGAGAAGCTCGAGAGAGAGAGCAGGAGAGACGCTCGAGAGAGAGCAGGAGAGACGCTCGAGAGAGAGAGCAGGAGAGACGCTCGAGAGAGAGAGCAGGAGAGACACTCGAGAGAGAGCAGGAGAGACGCTCGAGAGAGAGAGAGCAGGAGAGACGCTCGAGAGAGAGAGCAGGAGAGACGCTCGAGAGAGAGAGCAGGAGAGACGCTCGAGAGAGAGAGCAGGAGAGACGCTCGAGAGAGAGAGAGCAGGAGAGACGCTCGAGAGAAAGAGCAGGAGAGAAGCTAGAGAGAGAGAGCAGGAGAGATGCTCGAGAGAGAGAGCAGGAGAGACGCTCGAGAGAGAGAGAGAGCAGGAGAGACGCTCGATAGAAAGCAGGAGCAACTGTCAATCACTTCATCACTATATGACTCAGTAATGATACCTATAGCATATTACTCAGGGTGACAACATGGCAGGTCACAGAGTTACTTTCATGATCTAGATTTGCTAAATTGGAGACATATCATGATACAGAGCCCATGTCCATGACTTATGTCAGCTCCAAAGTGAAATATGTATTGAAAAAAATTAAAAAAAATTATATATATACACACACATATACATACACTGCTCAAAAAAATAAAGGGAACACTCAAATAACACATCCTAGATCTGAATGAATGAAATATTCTCATTGAATACTTTGTTCTGTACAAAGCTGAAAGTGCTGACAACAAAATCACATAAAAATCATCAATGGAAATCAAATTTATTAACTAATGGAGGCCTGGATTTGGAGCCACCCCCAAAATTAAAGTGGAAAAACACACTACAGGCTGATCCAACTTTGATGTAATGTCCTTAAAACAAGTCAAAATGAGGTTCAGTATTGTGTGCGGCCTCCACGTGCCTGTATGACCTCCCTACAACGCCTGGGCATGCTCCTGATGAGGTGGTCTCCTGTGGGATCTCCTCCCAGACCTGGACTAAATCATCCGCCAACTTCTGGAAAGTCTATGGTGCAACGTGACGTTGGTGGATGGAGCGAGACATGATGTCCCAGATGTGCTCAATCGGATTCAGGTCTGGGGAACGGGTGGGACAGTCCATAGCTTCAATGCCTTCATCTTGCAGGAACTGCTGACACACTCCAGCCACATGAGGTCTGGCATTGTCCTGCATTAGGAGGAACCCAGGGCCAACCGCACCAGCATATGGTCTCACAAGGGGTCTGAGGATCTCATCTCGGTACCTAATGGCAGTCAGGCTACGTCTGGCGAGCACATGGAGGGCTGTGCGGCCCTCCAAAGAAATGCCACTCCACACCATTACTGACCCACTGCCAAACCGGTCATGCTGAAGGATGTTGCAGGCAGCAGATCGCTCTCCGCGGCGTCTCCAGACTCTGTCATGTCTGTCACATGTGCTCAGTGTGAACCTGCTTTCATCTGTGAAGAGCACAGGGCGCCAGTGGCGACTTTGCCAATCCTGGTGTTCTGTGGCAAATGCCAAGCGTCCTGCACAATGTTGGGATGTGATCACAACCCCCATCTGTGGACGTCGGGCCTTCATACCACCCTCATGGAGTCGGTTTCTAACCGTTTGTGCAGACACATGAACATTTGTGGCCTGCTGGAGGTCATTTTGCAGGGCTCTGTCAGTGCTCCCCCTGTTCCTCCTTGCACAAAGGCGGAGGTAGCGGTACTGCTGCTGGGTTGTTGCCCTCCTACGGCCCCCTCCTTGTCTCCTGGTGTACTGGCCTGTCTCCTGGTAGCACCTCCAGCCTCTGGACACTACGCTGACAGACACAGCAAACCTTCTTGCCACAGCTCGCACTGATGTGCCATCCTGGATGAGCTGCACTACCTGAGCAACTTCTGTGGGTTGTAGAGTCCGTCTCATGCTACCACGAGTGTGAAAGCATAACCAACATTCAAAAGTGACCAAAACATCTGCCAGAAAGCATTGGTACTGAGATGTGGTCTGTGGTCCCCACCTGCAGAATCAATCCTTTGAGGGTGTCTTGATAATTGCCAATAATTTCCATCTATTGTCTATTCCATTTGCACAACAGCATGTGAAATTGATTGTCAATCAGTGTCATTTCCTAAGTGGACAGTTTGATGCACTTGGAGTTATATTCTGTTGTTTAAGTGTTCCCTTTATTTTTTTGAGCAGTGTATATATACAGTACAGACCAAAAGGTGGACACACCTTCTCATTTAAAGATTTATCTGTATTTTCATGACTAAGAAAATTGTACATTCACACTGAAGGCATCAAAACTATGAATTAACACATGTGGAATTATATACTTAACAAAAACGTGTGAAACAACTGAAAATATGTCTTATATTCTAGGTTCTTCAAAGTAGCCACCTTTTGCTTTGATGGCTGCTTTGCACACTCTTGGCATTCTCTTGATGAGCTTCAAGAGGTAGTCACCGGAAATGGTTTTCACTTCACAGGTGTGCCCAGTCAGGTTTAATAAGTGGGATTTCTTGCCTTATAAATGGGGTTGGGACCATCACTTGTGTTGTGCAGAAGTCTGGTGGATACACAGCTGATAGTCCTACTGAATAGACTGTTAGATGCTTTTTTCTTGCCATCATACAAATTCTAAGTAAAGAAAAACGAGTGGCCATCATTACTTTAAGAAATGAAGGTCAGTCAGTCCGAAAAATTGTGAAAACTTTGAAAGCGTCCCCAAGTGCAGTTGCAAAAACCATCAAGCGCTACAAAGAAACTGTCTCACATGAGGACTGCCCCAGGAAAGGAAGACCAAGAGTCACCTCTGCTTCTGAGGATAAGTTTATCCGAGTCACCAGCCTCAGAAATCGCAGGTTAACAGCAGCTCAGATTAGAGACCAGGTCAATGCCACACAGAGTTCTAGCAGCAGAAACATCTCTTCAACAACTGTTAAGAGGAGACTTTGTGCAGCAGGCCTTCATGGTAAAATAGCTGCTAGGAAACCACTGCTAAGGACAGGCAACAAGCAGAAGAGACTTGTTTGGGCTAAAGAACACAAGGAATGGACATTAGACCAGTGGAAATCTGTGCTTTGGTCTGATGAGTCCAAATTTGAGATCTTTGGTTCCAACCACCGTGTCTTTGTGCGATGCATAAAAGGTGAACGGATGGACTCTACATGCCTGGTTCACACAGTGAAGCATGGAGGAGGAGGAGTGATGGTGTGGGGGTGCTTTGCTGGTGACACTGTTGGAGATTTATTCAAAATTGAAGGCATACTGAACCAGCATGGCTACCACAGCATCTGGCAGCGGCATGCTATTCCATCCGGTTTGCGTTTAGTTGGACCATCATTTATTTTTCAAAAGGACAATGACCCCAAACACACCTCCAGGCTGTGTAAGGGCTATTTGACCAAGAAGGCGAGTGATGGGGTGCTACGCCAGATGACCTGGCCTCCACAGTCACCAGACCTGAACCCAATCGAGATGGTTTGGGGTGAGCTGGACCGCCGAGTGAAGGCAAAAGGGCCTACAAGTGCTAAGCATCTCGGCCTACAAGTGCTAAGCATCTCCGGGAACTCCTTCAAGATTGTTGGAAGACCATTTCCGGTGACTACCACTTGAAGCGCATCAAGAGAATGCCAAGAGTGTGCAAAGCAGTCATCAAAGCAAAAGGTGGCTACTTTGAAGAACCTAGAATATAAGACATATTTTCAGTTGTTTCACACTTTTTTGTTAAGTATATATTTCCACATGTGTTAATTCATAGTTTTGATGCCTTCAGTGTGAATGTACAATTTTCATAGTCATGAAAATACATAAAAAATCTTTAAATGAGGTGTGTCCAAACTTTTGGTCTGTACTGTACATACACACACACACACACACACACACATATATATATACATACACGCCCGCAGTAGGGAAAATAAGTATTTGATACACTGCCGATTTTGCAAGCTTTCCCACCTACAAAGAATGGAGAGGTCTGTCATTTTTATCATAGGTACACTTCAACTGTGAGAGACAGAATCTAAAAATAAAATCCCAAAAAAAAATCACATTGTATGATTTTTAAATAATTAAATCGCATTTCATTGCATGAAATAAGTATTTGATCACCTACCAACCAGCAAGAAATCTCGCTCTCACAGACCTGTTAGTTTTTCTTTCAGAAGCCCTCCTACTCTGCACTCCTCACCTGTATTTATTGTACCTGTTTGAACTCGTTACCTGTATAAAAGACACCTGTCCACACACTCAATCAATCACACTCCAACCTATCCACCATGGTTAAGACCAAAGAGCTATCTAAGGACACCAGGGACAAAATTGTAGACCTGCTCCAGGCTGGGATTGGCTACAGGACAATATGCAAGCAGCTTGGTGAGAAAGCAACAACTGTTGGCACAATTATTAGAAAACGGAAGAAACACAAGATGACTGTCAATCTTCCTCGGTCTGGGGCTCCATGCAAGATCTCGACCCGTGGGATAAGGATGATTCTGAGAAAGGTCAGGAATCAGCCCAGAACTACACAGGAGGACCTGGTCAATGACCTGAAGAGAGCCGAGACTACAGTCTCAAACATTACCATTAGTAACACACTATGCCGTCATGGATTAAACTCCTGCAGGGCACGCAAGGTCCCCTGCTCACGCCAGCATATGTCCAGGCCCGTTTGAAGTTCGCCATTGACCATCTGGGTGATCCAGAGGAGGCATGGGAGAGGGTCATGTGGTCAGATGAGACCAAAATAGGACTTTTTGGTATCAACTCCACTTGACGTGTTTGGAGAAAGAAGAAGGATGAGTACAACCCCAAGAACACCGTCCCAACTGAGAAGCATGCTGGGGAAACCTTATACTTTGGGGGTGCTTTTCTGCAAAGGGGACAGGACAACTGCACCCAGCAACAGTCCCGAAACTTGAAAGATCTGGAGAAGATCTGTATGGAGGAGTGGTCCAAAATTCCTGCTGCAGTGTCTGCAAACTTGGTCAAGAACTACAGGAAACGTCTGACCTCTGTAATTGCAAACAAAGGTTTCCGTACCAAATATTAAGATCTGTTTTTCTATTGTATCAAATAATTAATTTGCATAATTGCATGAAATAAGTATGTAAAAATTATAAAATGTTATTTTCTGTTTTTTATTTTTAGATTCTGTCTCTCACAGGTGAAGTGTACCTACGATAAAAATTACAGCCCTCTCCATTCTTTGTAGGTGGGAAAACTTGCAAAATCGTCAGTGTATCCAATACTTACTTTCCCCACTGTATATACTTTGTTCCTAAAAAAGAAAAAACCCACCGGTCTTCTATGTGAACATAACAAAGACTATAACTAAAAATCTTATATATTAAAAAAAAAAACTAAAACAAGGTTGACCACATTTTCTTATGGTATTTTTATCTGAAACTTCCTTGGAAAATTCACTGGAAATATCAGAAATGTCTGAAGTGGGGACCTCAATGTAAGACCCCCACCCATTAGATGTAAGGTGGCTCCCAAACCTCACGTGTCGATGCAGCACAGCCATCTGCAGCCACATTTTACGTAGAGCACACGCAGAACTGGGTCATTAACACATACATTAATCCTTTCATTTCGTTCTCCTCTGCTGAAGATGTGTTTGACAAAGACCTCATCTACCAAAATAAAGAGGTGTATTCCCTATGAAGTAACAATACCGTGGCATCTCTTCTTCCCAGGTCCTCTGCGTTGTGTCAATCTTCTGGAAATGTGTGGATACATTGACAACTGGCCACTGCCAGGCCCCTGGTCGTAGTGATTATGCCTACTGTCCAAACTGATTAGACATGGACAAGGAGTAAGGTAACACCCCATTGTCAATTAGATGTAAGGCTATGTTCACACTAGGCGTTTTTTCACTACACATTACTTTCAATGGGTGAAATACACTGAAAGAAGTGACGTGCTCTATTCAGCAAAAAACAATGCAAATCACAAAATACTGATCATACAAAAACCAGGGTGTGAGCATGAGATTTCTGAAATCTCATAGACTTTGCTTGTACTGTAAAACACAGCTGAAAATTTGCATTAAAAAAACGCTGAAAAAAACGCGATGTGTGAACATAGCCTTCAAAGGCACTGCACAGTGGTCTGAAACACAAATTCTGCACATTTGTGATTTTATAGGGTTTATAAGATTACTAAAACAGACGTGTCAGGAGACCACACAGATCCACTTTATAAAAACAAAAACACCTCAGTCATTGAAAGGTTAAATTACAACATTCCTAAGTCCAGCGCTCAAAATCTCCCAAGTCTCCTTACATTATGTAGTAAAGGACAGGTGACATTGGGGCCTTGCTTGTCCACCAGGTGATGTCTTATCGGTGGAAAGACTGTGATGAGAGGTTTGTCTTGACGAAATTGTGGCGGAAGTAAACTGCAATAAAAACAAAGTATTAGAGCAAGACGCGGGATACATGACTGCAGCCTACAGAAACGTGACAGGTCCGGGGAAAATACCCAACAGCCTCATCTCATCTCAATGGAAAATCCATTTAGGTGGCACGTAGCGTAAGGCATAAAGGGACGTCAGCACCTTGACATATGATCGTAATGGTGTTATAAGAGATCTGATGAGTCCATCATGACAAATCTAGTGTGGAAAACATATGCAAATCCGTCTGGAAGTGCACTGGGGCGTATCACTGCACTTAGACAGCTCCTTTCAAGTGCACGGACACGCCCCTCTGCACTCCCACACCAATCTGCAGACACTCCATTTCCTTTTGACTGGCACATCGGAGCTCTGCAACAAAAAAAAGGATAATTTTTCTGGGGAGGGACAATCGACGATACTGTTCTACGACTACTTCCATATGTAAAAGGAAGCTGAGAGGACCCTATAAGCCTCCATATTGATTTAAAGTGATTTCTTATTAGTAGCAATTAAACAACTTGCATTAATACACATCATCTATAGTGACGTCATGAGCCGCCAAGCAACATCATTTAATGGCTCCAGTGCTACAAGACATGACTATGGATGACAAGTCATTGTAGGGTACCGATTACACGCGGTGGGGTCTATCAACAGCATGGGACAAAGATATTCTAGAAGTACCTAATATGGTCTGCTTTCTTTAAGGGGTTGCCCACTACCTTGATATTGATCACTTACCCATTGGATAGGTCATTAATATGGAATCAGTGGGGGCAGGGGTGGATTAAGAGTAGTAAGGGCCCCGGGCAGTTTAGAAGGCGCGCCCCCCCCCCACACCTGATTTATCACGTGACATGTCACATGATCCCCTGTGATAGATCATGTGATAGTTCACGGGAAATTAATTTGGCATAATATTAATTGTGCTGCCTCATCTGAGAGCAGCACAATATTTGGGCAGATACCCTGATTCCAGCGATGTGTCACTTTTTCAGCTGCTTGTTGTCATTTTGAGAAAATCACCGTTTTATCTGCTGCAGATCTAGCAGCTCTCTGAATGCTGCGCTCTGTATAGCCCCGCCCACACCACTGATTGGCAGCTTTCTGCCCATGCTCAGTGTACACAGAAATCTACTGATCAGTGATGGGGGTGGGGTCCTACAGAACTTACTAGTCATCTAGTAATAATTACCTTCTGACAAATCAATGATTTTATCAAAACAACACTAAGCAGTCCAGTAAGTGACACATTACTGGAATCAGTGCCTCTAACCCTACATTATGCTGCTCTCAGATTAGGTGGCAAAAACCTGATGACAGATTCCCTTTAAAGGAGCTGTAAAGACAAAAAAGTTTGTATTAAAAAAAATACAACCCATTTGTGAAATTAACTTTTTTTCATTGTTAATTCACATTAGACTGTATCTTCAACACTTTTGTCAGCAGGTCTTATTACAGACTGAATAGGGCAGCTCTCTCCCTCTCCCTCAGCAGAAAGTCACAGCATGGTTAAAAAACGGGATCTTTTATGATTTTCTCATAATAAATAAAAAAGGACATGCAAGTCCTCCAAACTATTTTCCCTTTCTCTATAGGCGAGGTCCTAAATCTTTCTTGTTCTTTAGTTGATCACATGTCAAAAATGCAAAGCATTTACTATGAACTCGCCTAAAAAAATATACACTTGGAGAGTAATATCATCATCTGCATGTAAATATTCCTTGACTCTAAGGGCTCGCTCACACTGTCGTATAACACGGCCGAATGCTATGTGATGTTTTATCGGATAGGACTCGGCCCTATGTTATACTATGGGACAGTGCGATTATTGGCATGAGAAAATAATCTCATTCGATATTCGGACCATGTGCACCCATACAAGTCTATGGGTGCACGTAAAACATTAGACTGCACTCGGATGTCATCCAAGTGCAGTCCGATGAACACTCACAGAGACTATGGAGCAGGTGGAGAAATTAAGTTCTCCATCTTCTCCATATCTGTGCTGCGAGAGAATCGGATCACACTCAGTTGAAGCTCTGACAGAGTTTGAGCCCAGTGTCATTAGCATAATTGGCCCTATTCTCTTGCATGACAGAATATATGGCTTAGTGAGTGGACCCTAAAACTGAATAGTAGTGACGGACAGGCACCTCACAAGCGGGATCCATGTAGCTCTCAGATGTCATGTAGGTAGGGCTTCATTCCATGGAGTAGGGCTTAATTCCAATGTAAATAAAAAAAAATGGACTTCAAATAAAAATTAAATGAACACAAAAAGCACTAATTGAATTATTTTTTTCATATTTATGTTTGCAGCCCCTTTAAAAACCCTTTGAGGACCAAGGCACATATATGTCCCATAGTTTTAAACTGGAAAAAAATTTGATTGAATAAAATGTAAGGTCCTCGAAGGTTTAAGTAGGTCATAAATTCATATGAATACTTGCTCATACAATTGCACATGCCAAAAGATGAAGAAGAGCAGAATCAAAAATATGACATTAAGTGGAGCACTTACAGGTATTCAAGGTGAAAGAGACCAGCAAAGGCATCGTCTCGAATGACAGTAAATGAGTTAGAATTCAGCAAGCTGAAAATGAAGACAGCAGGTTAGAAGTGAACCAGACTTTATGGTGCTCAGAATTAGTCAAGCAGAATTTATTGACTGCTCTTGCAAAGCACTGAGACTCCCGCTGTGTATAGATGGCGCCGTGCGGCCTCCCGCTGTGTATAGATGGCGCCGTGCGGCCTCCCGCTGTGTATAGATGGCGCCGTGCGGCCTCCCGCTGTGTATAGATGGCGCCGTATAGATGGCTACGTGCGGCCTCCTGCTGAGTATACGTGTATAGATGGCTACGTGCGGCCTCCTGCTGAGTATAGATGCCGCACGGCGCTCCCCCCAGAGACAGCAGGAGGCCGCACAGCTCCATCTATACTCAGCGGGAGACCGCACGTAGCCATCTATACACAGCAGGAGGCCACACGGCGACATCTATACTCAGCGGGAGACCGCATGTAGCCATCTATACACAGCAGGAGGCCGCACGGCGCCCCCCCCCCCAGAGACTGCAGGAGGCCGCACAGCGCCATCTATACTCAGCGGGAGGCCGCACATAGCCATCTATACACAGCGGGAGGCCTCGCGGCGCCCCCCCCAGAGACAGCAGGAGGCCGCACAGCCCCATCTATACTCAGCGGGAGGCCGCACGTAGCCATCTATACACAGCGGGAGGCCGCACGGCGCCCCCCCCCAGAGACAGCAGGAGGCCGCACAGCGCCATCTATACTCAGCAGGAGGCCGCACGACGCCATCTATACACAGCGGGGAGCCGCACGGCGCCATCTCTACACAGCAGGGGGCCGCACTGCGCCATCAATACACGGCGGGGGGCCGCACGGCGCCATCTATACATAGCGGGGGGGCGCACGTAGCCATCTATACACAGCGGGGGGCCGCATGTAGCCATCTGTACACAGCGGGGGGCCGCACGGCGCCCCCCCAGATACAGCAGGAGGCCGCACGGCGCCAACTATACTCAGCAGTAGGCCGCACGCAGTCACACACACAAACATATACAGACATATACATACACGCATAAACACATTTGAAACACAAAAATACATATAAACAGACATGACACAATGATATCTGCCCACACACACATACAAACAGACATCACACAATCACATCTGCCCATACATACACAAATAGACATTACACAATGACATCTGCCTACACACACACACACATACACACACACATACACACACAAACAGACATCACACAATGACATCTGCCTACACACACACACACAAACAGACATCACACAATGACATCTGCCTACACACA